>NC_143394.1:4994166-5299583 GCF_980474605.1 Leiobunum rupestre
AAAATTCCACAAGACCTATCCTTCGCTTCACAAAATAAACCTCCTATACGACCTTAACTTCGCTTCAAAACCTACTACAAGACCTTTACCTTCACCCTATTACCTTATTTAAAAAAAAAATTGTTATTCTGTATTTTCTTAATTGTTCTCATTAAACTTCACCGGTGACTTCGGGCGCATCCCGCTTGTGCTTCTCCTCTCCTGCCGTTAGTGGGGTTGGGCTGCGGTTGGGGTCGGCGGGGTCCTCCTTCCGCCTTGTCGATGTCGGCTTGTTCCGTTGGCTGTGTTTTCGCTATCCCCCCCTTCCAAATTTCTCTGCAAAACTACCCCGTTTCTCCAACACCCCCGGTATGTATTTTTACGGTACGGGGGTATATAAATCCATTAATCCATGTCCGGCCTGCGATCTATCTAAAGTGAAACGTCACGCTTTTAACGCTCCTGTTAAAGGCTAGTTCCCACTTGGCGAATTTTCGAGACAAATTAAATTTTCGCGCAACGAAAAAAGACGCGTTTTTTCGGTCGCCGGGGAAGCGGTTCTCACTTTAGCGCGAAAATTTAAGAACGCTGAAAACAACTCGTGCGGGTTTTTAGTAATGTTTTAGGCCTAACATAAAACATCAGTTCACAATGAACCAAATGGATGTTCTTGTTGATAATTTCAATAAAATTAATTTAATTGTACTTAATGTCTTATTGGTTTATGCAATATACAATAAGTATATGTCCCCAAAATATAGACATTTTTGATCCAAGTGAAAGTTTTTTTAAGTAAGTTTTTGGATGAAATATTTTTTTTAGGTTATTATAGAAATTAAAATTTTGGCTTTATAGGTTTTTCCAGATGAGCCCTGAACAGTATGATGTTATTCTCGAACTAGTTAGGAATAGAATCGAAAAAAAGAATACCAGGTTTCGAAAAGCTATTTCTTCAGACGAACGCCTCGCTCTTACTTTTCGGTATTTGTTTTTTCTTAAAATGTGTGTCTGAACTATATTTTGAAATTTTTATTTTATTTTCAGGTTTCTCGCTAGTGGCGATATGCAGATAAGCCTCTCATTCGGTTTTAGACTGAGAAAATCTACTGTTAGTAAGATTATTGCAGAAACGTGGCATACTCTATGGGGAGGGCTCTATCCAACTGTTTTGTCTCTGCCAAATTCCATCGACGAATGGTTGCAAATAAGCTTGGCTTTTGAAAATATGTGGAACTTGCCACCTAGGAGCAACAAACACAAGGAGAACGCAGCTAGCCTTTAAACACGCTAACGAAGGGTTGTGTACGAATTTCATTGGACGAGCGTCACGAGCCTTTACGCTGAACGTTTTACGGGCGGGGGAAGACAATTTCCGAAATTTCCCCTTTCGACGGCAGCAGGCGCTAAAGCGTCTAGCCAAGGAAAGGCGTACGCGAGAAAATCCACGACTTTTGACGGGTTGCGTTCTCCTTGTGTGGGGTGTTGTGTTTGTGGCTCCTAGTTGCCACATTGCTTAGATTCCATTGATGGTAAACACGTTGTGATCGATTGCCCGGCGAAAAGTGGATCGAAGTTCTACAACTATAAGGGAACATTCAGTGTGATTTTAATGAGTCTTCGTGATGTCCACTATCGTTTCACTATGGTAGATATAGGAAATTGTGGGAGCCAAAGCGATGGAGGGGTATTATCGCGCTCAGCTTTTGGACTAAAATTGCGAAATAAAAATCTAAACCTTCCGAAAGAAAGCGCCATGCCAAAATCCGAGCTGTCACTGCCATATTTTTTATCGGAGATGAAGCCTTTCCCCTCATGGAAAATTTGATGCGCCCCTACCCAGGACGTTATTTGGATTACGTCAAGAAAATTTACAACTACCGTTTAAGTCGGGACAGAAGAATTATTGAAAATACATTTGGAATTATGGCAGCCCGGTGGAAAATCTTTCGAAGACCGATTACAGGTTCTCCCAAAAATATTGACAACATCATCAAGGCCTGCGTTGTGCTTCATAATTTTCTTCTTACTGATGACATTGGCCAACCGGTTCATCGTCGCAAATACAACCCCCCTGCTTTCACGGATACTGAAAACAGTGATGGAAATATAATTGAAGAAGAATGGAGAATTGAAGTTGTTGCGGAAGATATACTGCGAAATATAAATTCCCCTGGACCAAATAGGCCAAAAAAAAAAAAAACAGCTAGCGATGTTAATGACCTATTAGCAAAATACCTCACTTCAGATGGTAAAGTGCCTTGGCAAGATGCTTATGTTTTGAGATCCTAAATCACAAATCTTTGATCTTTTTAAAAATATTTGTAAATTTAATATTATAAATTGTGAAATAAAATAGTTTTACGGTTATAAACTAAACTCGGGTTACATTGCATTTAAAAAACTTGAAAAAGTAAAGGCCTAGGTTTTCTTTTGCCTGTCACCCTTGTAAGAGTAGACTCTTCGTTGTTCGTGGTCGATGGCTGACGTTTATAATTACAGTAAACGACGCATTTGATTTAAATGGTTTAATGTTAACTACAATTTTAACAGCTAGAAAATAATACAAGTTGCCGCGACTTCGTCCTTTTGAAAAACTCACCCGCGCTCCTCCTCTTTCTTCCACGTTACGCAGCTCGCGTTTTTTACTCACGTGTCATTAAAAGTTAAGGGTGTGCGAGTCCTGTTTTTTGAAATTCGAGTCGAGTCTCGAGTCTTAGAAACTTGGACTCGCGAGTCCTCGAGTCCAAATATTAAGGACTTGATCGAGTCCTCGAGTCCTAAAGAATTAGGTTTAAAGCTTTCGAGTCCAATACGAGTCCGGAATGTTTTTAACGAGTCCAATTCGAGTCCTAATTTTTATCGAGTTCAATTCGAGTCCTAAGTTATCGTGGCCAATTCGTCTGAAATTTATTTGCCGATGTTTAAATAATCATTAAATTTGTAAATTCATTAATAGTGGTTTCTAATTAATTAGTATGATATATTTTAATTTTTAGGACTTTTAATAATGGACTCGCCGAGTAATAATGGACTCGCCGGGTAATTTTCAAATTATCGTTTTATTCGAGTCCGCTTCGAGTAATTATGTACCCTTTTCGTGGGAATCGGGTACCCGTGCGAGTAATAAAATTACGTATTCCGAGTCCGAGTCCGAGTACTCGGACTCGGACTCGATAACGAGTACTCGGACTCGGACTCGATAACGAGTACTCGCAATTTTCGAGTACTCGCACACCACTAATTAAAACCGTACTTATCAAATAGTTCGGTAGATAGGTATAGGTTTAACATATACAGTGAAAAGGGCGCTAACACCCTGTAAGTAGACCTAACAGACTACAAATACCCTTAGATGTAGGCCAACTGTAAAACAGGCTTGTTCGGTGGTACGTAAATTTACAGGGTGACAGGAAGAAGAAAACCTAGGCCTTTAAGATAATTTCCAAAAGAAGCTATAGCTGTTCTCGTTCATCACTCTTCTTCTTCCACATTGAAGAAGCCAGTTTCAATTTCATATCTAACTCTTCCCTGTTTCTTTATAGTGAGTTTTCGAAACCGTTCAGCCATGCTGGCAAAATACAGATCACTTTCATCTTTCGGTGGTGGAGGATCCGAAGTATCAGTTGGTGTGAGTTTGGAAATATTATCCTTCGCTAAAGACAGCAACGATGAAAATTCAGAGTCAACTTCTCTTTTTCCAGTTTTCGTAGACTTATTTTCCGCTCCGTTTGAAATGGTTATTGTTTCAGCTCCCTTGGTAGATGGGATAGGTTCCGCTCTCTTGGGTTCTTTCGATTTGTTCTCTTCTTCACCATTAATTGTCGTTGTAATAAGTAAGAAATCTCTAAAAAATTTAACATTTAAAAAATCCCTACATAATAAAAACATACTCTTGACATTGGTCCTCGGTATAGTCTTGAGCCTCAGGATTATCCAAATCAGTGATGCCAGATCGTGGGATAAATCCCATATTGTGGGATTTTTAGGGTGTTTTTCTTGGAAATGGGATAATGGGTTTTCTTAACCAAAACAAAGGGTTTTGTGGGATTTTCCACTTTTTGGGAGATTTTCGAACGCCAGTTCAAAATACCCACGAAAATTTTTCTAAAGAAATATTGATACCGCCTTCGGAGAAAAAATAAAGTACCCCCTTCCACCTGTTCGGCTCCATAACGCTCCTAACTTTTACTTTTCATTCTAATAAGCCACGGTACCCACCCTTAGTCCCCCCTCCATAAAGAACCGCAAGGAAGAACGGGGGGATCATGACGTGCGCCAAGTTCCAAGAAAGGCGAAAGGTCGCAGCTGGCCTTCGCATTTCTTGGAATTCGTCCACAGTCTTATCTCCGAAACAACTTGGGAGTAGAGAAAAACGGAGCTGTCCATTGTCCAATTTGAAGAGGAGCATTCAGAGGCTTAAACTATCATCACGTTACTGTGGAAAGCATATTGCTGCATTTTGAGATCTAGCTTTGGGGCCAATAATATCAATTGCACTAACTTCAAGCCAGAACCCCGACATTTCCATCTCCACAATTCAAAAATGTATAATGAATAAAATTGTAGAGTTGCTACCTATGGATAAGCAAGAAGGATAAAGTAAACTAGTTATTTAAATATGACATTAATAATTTTTCAAAAAAATAAAAATAAATAAAATACAAAACAAAAAAAACCTAATTTAATTCGGTCCCAAAAACTTGTACCTGTTTTCCGAGGAGTTTTCGTGAATGTATAGGGGTTGTGGCTTTTGGGCGGTTTTTCACCGAAACTGTGGGATTTTTAACTTTCGAACATTGGCAACACTGATCCAAATCAATAGGTTCACCTATTGACTTCAGTAAATCCTCTATCACTTTTCTGTTGTTAATGAATTCTTCCATACTGGGTAATTCATTGTCGAGTGAGCAATTTGTAATAGATCTTAAATAAAAAAAAAACAAGAATGCACCAATTTATATTTTTACAATTTACCTCTAAATAAAGAAAAAAAAACTCTCTGCAATGCAATGTATGACCCAAAACACTTTCCATTAATGTAAAATATTTCCATTTCAGTGATTTTGACTATTTGGCACCAGCTCCACTTCTGCATTCTTCATTTTTCTTTGTCTTTAGCTTCATAAACGTATCCCTCAACCCTTTCCATTTATCCATCGCCTGCTTTCCTGTAAATATGTTTATGGTATAAATAAAAAATATAGAAAGTATGAAAATACTGTAAACGTACTTGTAATTCCAAACTTCTCGACTACAGCGTCCCATCGATTATCTTTTTTGCCATTATCCTTCTAATCGGTGTTGGTCCATTTGATCGAAAAATATGTGATCGACAGTCGATCATTATACGTTGCAATTGATCGAAATTCCATTTGATCGAATCCCATTTGTCATTTGTTTCATAAGATCGAACCTTCAAATGATCGAATACTATTTGATCGAATTCAAAAGTATTTATAGTACCAGTTGGTATGTTTTTATTTTACCGAATGTCAATATGAAGTGCAGAAGGAATAATGATGGAATAATTCATTGCTTAAGTGCAGAAGGAATAATGATGGAATAATTCATTGCTTAAGTGCAGAAGGAATAATGATGGAATAATTCATTGCTTTAACTGTATTAAGCCACAAAGATGAAGAGATTTTTACTTTATACACTATATGATGGAATTTTTTATGACATCGACGATAACGGCCCGTTGTTTTTGATATATATAAATAGGGTCAGGTTAGGTTAGGTTAGGTTGATGTACGCGCGCCGTAGGCGCGAATGCACCGTTGCCTTTTCGATTTACTCCCAAAAACTAGTAGTTTTACCCTACAGTAGCTTTCGATCAAATTTCGTTCGATCAAATGCCATTCGATCAAATGCAATTCGATCAAATGGAAATTCGATCAAATGGGACCCGTTCGATCATTTGGGAATCGATCAAATAGACTCAAACCTTATAATCCACAAGCGATGTGTCTAACAGGAATGGATGCTTTCGAATTTCCTCAATTAACAATTCATTGTCGACTACAATTTTCATGGTTTTCTACCTCTCCTTATTTCACCAGATGCTGCCATTTTTACTTACGCCTAGGTATAAATAAATGTAATACTTTAAATAAACGATTCTATTCGTGAGATAATTACCTTTACTGCAGTATCTTGGTCAAGTTGGCTGAGCTGCTTTTCTAAAGACCTAGGCTTAATAAGTGACGGACGGGAGCAGAATAGATCGAGAGAACGCGTTTTCTGATTGGCTGAAGCTTTTTATCGCCAAGGTGTGGACGTCAAAAAATAGAACATTTGCTAGATACCGCGGGGACGCGACTTTAGCGGCGAATTTGAAAAAAAGCGCAAATTGTATTCGCGAGCGTCAATTTTCAGCGCGAAAATTGTTTTTTTTTCCCGCTAAGTGGGAACTAGGCTTACCGCTTCCTAATTTTGAAGAAATAATCGGTTTTGAGTCGGGAATTTTTGTACAAAGTTGCTTTAAACATCAAAGAACTTGCTGAAAAAGAAATCTTCAAGATATCTACAAGAGGACCCCCATCGGCTATTTTTCTATGGGAAAAACCATTGAAAACGGAATTCGACTTTTGAAAACTTCAAAAGAAATTCGGTTAATAGGCAGCTGTCTCCAAGAACAACGGGAAAACCATCGTACATCACTGGAACTCTCAACAGTTTCCTTCGCTGGACTTCCACTAACTGTAGACTTGTGCACCGGCCAATCGCTACTAGACACATCGGCTCCGCTTAGTTTTCAACGGATTACGTCATCTCCAGAAGCAACGTCATCGCGCTCCGTTACCTTTCGTGGACTACTTTCCTTCGCCAGCAACTTCAGCCTGTTCCAATAGACAATTCACAACCTTCCATCTCAGCCAGCATCTTAACATCGCAGTGGACCACGTCATCATTTTACTTATGGAACGGTTCGTATAATTTACGTACAAGCTTTCCCCAGGCATAGGTTATCTGCGGTACTACTCGGCTGTAGCTAGTCTGGGCTAGATAGTTCCCCTTCTTAGGGGTAGTGACGTGGACTGGGTGGAGGATAAATTTTTGGGTTTTTCGCTGGGGGCACACGGGTCACGCCCGATTTTGTGTCTCCAGGCGTTTGACGTTTGGCGTTCATGGGCTTAATTTTCATTTTATAATCTTCTGGTGCCCGTACGCTAGCTTTGACTAGGTTAATGTACTGCAAACTTTACGCTTTGGGCCATTCCCCATAGTTTTTTTTGGAAGGGCGGTGTTCCTATAATTCGTGACGTCATAGGGCATAAACGGTTCCTCCTATCAAAATTTGACGAAATTATCCCCGACTAAACTACAATTCGACTCCATTCGGAACAATTTCGGACCACATTTATTTTTATTTTGTTTTTCTTTCCACGCGCTTCTAAATTTCGATTTCTTTAATTCGGCATATCTCGACAACCGTTATCGATAGCCAAATTCTAAATACATTTTTGGTATCTTTACCATTTCGGCTTTTACATTAAGTTTTTAATTTTAACTTCTTGTCACGTCATTATCCTAGTTCATTTGACTTTTTACGCAACCCGGTACATTACCCATTTACAAAATGTCACAAACGTCTGTCAAAGAGCGGTTGGCAGATATACAACTACCTACAGATGGCCAAATTCATTCAAACAATTCGTATTCCGTTCTTGGTGGTCATGTGAACTCTGATATCGACGAGCCAAATGAGGAGTTTCATGACTCCGAACGCTTTCCTTCTGACGTCAATGCTATTACTCGAGCAACAATTCGTGAGCTCCAGGACCTGCTAGCGAGTGAATTTAGGAGTATTAAGAGGGCAACTCGCGATAAGATTTCTGACCAAAGACTCTTTATTAGCCATTTAGAGGGAGTCTTGGAGGAACGTAATCGGACGATTGAACGTCTCTAAAAGTCCCGACCTCACTTCGCTCCACTTGCTGCGGCTCCTGCAGTTACAAGCGATACACCCTTGCAACCACCACAATCAATGCAGCCGCAATCCCTTCTACCACTATCCCAGCAACTACTTTTACAAATCCTTCCACTCAAAAACGTTTTCATTCGCGCCAACAGTCGTAATGACAATATCTTAATCCGTTACTCAACCGACACTAATCTCTCTCGGGACTCTTTCACCACTTCTATCAAAGATAAAGGTAATCCCCGCGATCTACGTATATTGGTGTAGAACACATCCGCCCATGTCGTAGTGGTAAGGGCCTAGTAATTCGCTGTGCAAATAAATCGGACGTTGGTACCCTAAAACAACATCTTGACACATCTACTGACTTCCTAAATTCTAATGATCTTTTCGTCGTTAATAATACTCTTTCGGAACCAACTTTTAAAATTCAATGGGTCGTAGTTCGATAGATTTAACTATTAGTTAAACAAAATATTTGATTGGAATATTCCCGATATAGAATCTTGTTCGGACCATACAATTTTTGTATTATCTATTCGATCGGACGGCTGTATCTACCAAATTTCTGAAATTTATAACACAAAAAAACGCGGACTCGACTAAATTCGAGGAGTTGGCTAATGCTGTTGACTTTTTCTGGGAGAGCTAACTAATTACTTGGATTGAAAAGAGTTACACGGACTGAAACATATAGACTCTTCGCACGCACACGCTTATACTACTAAAAATAACTTGACCAATTTTAACTAAACAAAAAAACTTTATTTCTTATTCTCCCTCCGCCAGGGAGTCCTTCTCGCACGAAGGAGCTCTTCTCGCTTTCTATTTTAGACTACCTTTCAAAAAGAAAATCACCCCCCTTTATACCCCGAATGGAAAAGTTTTCGGCCGCCTGACCAAGCCCCGCGCGACATGACGACGCTACAAGATAAAAGATACAATATACAAAAGAGAGAGAAAAGATGGACGGGAACAAAAAAACCCAATCCTTAACAATTCCAAAAGTCGTATTTACAATAAAAACATGAGAAAAAAATCCCTAACCCAAATCCGACAATTTTTAAACACTTATTAGAATTAAAATCTAACATACAATCAAATTTATACAAACTTTAACCAAATATTTTACAAAGGCAGCTTTCGCTGATTATCAGTTGGCTATAATTGCTTACACTGAAGATATCGAGGATATGGTTATTTCTTTAACTGATATCGTGAAAACTATATGCCAATCATCCCTTAAACTGAAAAGAATAAGACATTTTAAATCAGTCTCTTGGTGGAACAAATCTCTATTTATTGAGCGCCAGCTTGTGAGGGCCCTGAGACGACGTTGGCAAGCTTGTAGAGACCCCTCCCGTCGCTTGGAACTTCACATTTGTTATAAACGCGGCCTTTCTTCATCTAAAAAATATATTCAAGAGGCAAAACCAAAATCTTGGGATAAATTTTATATTTCCGTCGAAGATTCGTCACCCTTTTCTCTACCTTATAAATTGTGTGCTCATAAAATCAGCACACCTACAAAAATCTCCACAGTTTTGAAGTCGGACGGCTCGTTGAGTTCCACCCTTGAGGAAACCATTTTATCACATTCTTTTCCATCGGACGATATCAGCACGGATACCGAAGTACATACTTCAGCTCAATTTATTATTTCTTTACCACTTCAAACATCCGACGATCTACCTTTTACTGATACAGAGCTTTTGAACACATTACACTCCCTTCCTTCTGGCCAAGCTTACTTTCCCAGTTCATGGAAGTGCTCCAATCTTATATTACTTAATAAACCCGGTCGTGAGCCTGACGATGCCAAATCCTATTGAGTAATTTGTATCCCGACGGCATTTGGAAACGTTTTCGATAAACTTATTACAAGACGTCTTACTTTTTTCCTTGAATCAAACTCTCTCCTCGATAATCGTCAATTTGGTTTCCGGCCGTGTTTGTCAACAACTCACGCGCTGCTTCATGCGGTGGATTTTGTACGCACAAATAGAGATGAAGGCTATCATACTTCCCAGGCGCGTAGGAACGTTTTGGATTAAGGGGGGTACAGCTTGGATGCTAAATTTGGCGCCCCCTCATCGGCAGGCTTTTTGCGCCCCTACTTAATCAATTCGGAGCCCTTTTCCAGGGGCGGCTCCAGTTGATATTTACGATGAGTATCATTTTAATATACGTGTAAGAAATCAATACAGCTTACTGTTTACATGTCATCAAGGTTTTTTACATGCAAGAGATACTGCAGCTACAGAAGAGCAGCATGCTACGTAAATAAATTTTCCAGAGCTTTAACAGCGGAACTTCGGCCGTCATTTATATGCTAAAGCTCTGGCAGCTGCAGGCCGAGTCACTGACTCACTTCTGGAAAATCGAGACCCGTATTCGGAGATAAATTTCAAGGCTGCGGCAGCCGAGGGGTCCGTCACTTCGAGGAATCTCGTACGGACTTTGATTTCGTGATTCCGAATCTCAAGAATCTAATCAGGAATCTTGGGAATATTTGAATCTTCGGAATCTTGGAATCCTACTCGAATCGATGAATCTCGTGTGAATCACGGAATCTCCTCGCGGGGGAAAAAAGCGCCTGCCGCAGGGCAATTTCATCGACATCAAGAGTGGTCAGTAACTAGAACACAATGGCCTCTTCTGGACGCGAAGCCTTTTCCTGGCTCTCAAGCCATTATGCGGATAACTTTAACGTGGCGGGATGACACGCTACTCGCGCGCTTCAGCTGTGGGTGACTTTGAAGGCGAGGTTTGAATCTCAAGCAGACTGAAAATAAAGTGAGCCCCTTTACAGGGTGGAAAATAAGGAACTTTTTAAAGTGAACCACTGAGCGGCAGTTACCATCGACTTAATCTTCGACCCCGTGCCCTGAAATACCTGAGCTAATCCATAATATGTAATCGTAGACCAAGTTGAATTGAAGGCCACACCAGCCTTCGAATTATTACAATTTCCGGTGCGAAATTATGACGTAGGGAATGAAAAGTCACGCAGTTAGAAAAAAGAGTTTGATTATAAACCCCCAAAGTTCTTAAAAAAAATTCCACAAATTCAAACCCTCCAAAACCCTTTAACGGAAATTTTCAAACCCACAAGGCTTAAAAATTAGCACTTTTATGATTATAAATTGAACCATTAGAAACCCCTTAAAAACTTCCTAGGGTTTGCAACAAACCCCCCCCCCATCCCGTGTATTTATAGATTACATTAAAATTTATTAATTTAATTTACGGCTTGATAACAAACTTTGGCGATTGCATCGGGCGCGTTTCGAACCCAAGTCCTCTAGCTCGACAGGCGGGCGTTTTACCACAGAACCACCGAAAGATGTATGATTGCAACGATGTTTAGAGAAACCATTTTGGGGAAAGTCCGTCTTCCTTTACGTTTTATGAAATTATTATAGGGCTTGATATCAAATTTTGGCGTAGATGGCGTGAGATAGTTTAAAACGTGCAGGGTTTGAAAAGGGTTTTAAAAAGTGAAAAATTATTATTTTTTTTCTATAGGTTCTTAAATTGGAATCCTAAGGGTTTTCCATTGACCTATAGGGGTTTCCTTTAAACATTTAAACCCTTTTCAAACCATGCAAGTTGCCAAAACAAACCTTAAGGGTTTATAATTTTTTCCTAAACCTTTTTTAAACCCAAAGCAAACCCTAATAAAACCCATGGAAACCCTTTTTTCTAACTGTGCACCTGCTACTCGATTTTTCAAACACCAGTGGGACCCTTTTATTAAGTGGGCCAGTCAACCACTGACCCCTCAACTGACCACCTTCGACTTAATTTTTAAACTGACCTAGACAATTTTTAACTGGTCATTTGCCTAGTCACACCGCCTTTTCTATAAAATTCGAACAGCTAGATTGGTTTTGGTTGCGAATAGATGTATCAAGGAACCTTGTACAAGTGTGTAGCCGAACAAGAATCACGGAACTGAACAAGAATCACGGAATCAAATAAGAATCAAAGAATCAAGAGTGGAATCACGGAATATTAAGGAATCATGGCGGAATCACGGAATCAAATAAGAATCAAAGAATCAAGAGTGGAATCACGGAATATTAAGGAATCATGGCGGAATCACGGAATCAAATAAGAATCAAAGAATCAAGAGTGGAATCACGGAATATTAAGGAATCATGGCGGAATGACGGAATCAAATAAGAATCAAAGAATCAAGAGTGGAATCACGGAATATTAAGGAATCATGGCGGAATGACGGAATCAAATAAGAATCAAAGAATCAAGAGTGGAATCACGGAATATTAAGGAATCATGGCGGAATCATGGAATCTGGCTAGAATCTAGAATCTTAGCAGAATCAAGAATCTTGATTCCAGATTCCGTGATTCGGAATCTCGTACACGATTCATCGAAGTGACGGACCCCTCGGCGGCAGCTGCAGCGCTGAACGGCGAGGCGTTGACGGCCGCTTCCATTCCTTCTTCTAGAGGAGGCAAGGGCGCGAGCCAGGCCAATGGAAAATGTACGATACATTGTGTTTTTTTTATTAAAATTCAGGAAATGTTATTGTTATTTATAATTACAATTTATAACTACACAAAAACCTCGTTTTTGGCGCTGCTTCAACTTGTTTTTGGCTATGCGATTATGGTAAGTCACAAGTATCTTAGTGATAAAATTATTTTAGTAAACCTATTTATGAAATTACGGTTGTAGTGCAACCGTTCAACGATGGCGTCGCAATTTTCGTCGAAATTTAACCTATTAGGCCTATATAAAAGGGAAAAACAATAAGTTTTATGGGAACTTTAGAATATCAAATGCAAGTGCTTTCTTATTCTAAAAATGTCTAAAAAGCTTTATAGAGTTTTATGGTTTTATAGAATGCCTATGGTGATCTAATACCTACAGTGCCATGGGTGGACTCTCTTGACCTAAATCAAGGCCCAGTATTCCTCTTATGTCTTAAAAAAAATCTACGACGGTGCCCCCCCCCCAAAATATTTGTCTGGAGCCGCCCCTGCCCTTTTCAAACCAATTTGGCACCCCTTTAAAATTTCAAGGGAGGTACATTGTACCCCTGTACCCCCCGTTCCTACGCCACTGATACTTCCTTAATTTCCCTTGATATTCAAGGCGCTTTCAACCACATTTGGATTCCCAGCATTTTACTTGCCCTTCGACAAAAACGTTGCCCCTAACATTACTTAATTATTGAGGCTTTTTTAATAGGTCGTTCAGTTACCTATGCTACACCAAACTTCTCTGTCAATAAAAATATATATCGTGGCGTTCCGCAGGGATCGTACATTGGCCCAGTCCTCTGGAATATCGTTTGCGATACCATCTTCTCACTCGTCTTGCCATCGAATAGCGATATTCAATCCTTTGCAGACGATCTTCAGGGGATGATTCGAGCAACTTCTCGTCGAGCTTTTGAGTCTCTCGGTTCCGAATTGTTGTGCATTTTGAATCGGTGGGCTACAGACCACAAACTTTCCTTTTCAATGGATAAATCACATGCTATAACTTTCGGCAAAGGGGGCAAAATTATATCTAGGCTCCCATATTTCAGACTACATGGTGTTGCAGTTCCAATGCCCGCCCTGCGAAGGCAAGGACTACAATTGACCTAGAAGCGTAGACCTATGGGACTTGGGGACCTATAAGAGCTCTACCCCTTTGCCCGAATACGGAAAGAGCACTCCAAAGGCTGCACTCGCTGTAATTGGTGTACAGAATTTAAGGAAGTGGTTAGCCACATTAACATCATCGTCAACACTGCGGCAAAATATCTACGAAGTATCTAAACGTATCAATCGCAACTGTGATACCACGACCAACTTTGATGAAGCGCTGTTTGCGCTATAGTGGCTACCCTAATCGCTGGAATTCCGCGAGCAAGGATTTTACCGCTATAACTAGAGTGGCGCTGAACTCATACAGTTTTTATATTGGCTTCAATACAAATATGTAATGCTAGTTTTTAGGCATTTCATAAATTTCTGGATATTTAATTTTAAAACGTTACTTGCTGGGTTTCCGACATTAAAGTCACTTTTGATGCCTCATTTTTTCTAAAATAAATTTAATTTTTAGTCTGGGAAGTGATTCTACATGTGTGGCCCATTTAAGTGAGCACTGGTCGCTGGGTTCAGTAATTTGCTCCATATGTATTGTCACCTCCCCCCCCCCCCAAGACGTAAAAGTGACCTCCCTAGTTTTAGCTCCCGTTCATTATAATCATAAGTGTATAATATTTTTACATAAGTGGGACACTTCCTATTCTTCCCATGCAAAAGTTTTACTAAGAGTCAAAAGTCGTCTCCTGAATAATTTTTATAATTTTTTTACTAAGCGAAGGTAAAATAAATATTTAATTGTTATTAAATTAGTTTTTATGATAATTATATTTAAAACTAGCGAAACTAAAATTCAAGGGTAACCATAAGGTGTGGCTATAAACACTATGCAATTGCGCAATATTTTAAATAATAACAAACCCCGTAACTGGAGGATAGTTGAAAATGAAAATAAGTGTATGAACGCTTCATTTAATTTGTGTACTCTCCAAGAAACTGATTTGTATGTTAGTTCTTTAAATATCTCAAACCTTGTAAGTAAGAGAGATGTTATCTAGAACAGGCGGATTTATTTAAGTGTTTGCTACTATGGATATTTGATGTACACAACAGGAAGGCATTATTACTTACTAATATGCAAAAAAAACTTCAAATTAACAAGCATTATTAAATCTTTAAAATTTTGTTATTCACGCTACTTTACAATATGTAATGCTAGTTTTTAGGGATTTAATTAATTTCTGGCTATTTAATTTTCAAACGTTACTTGCTTGGTTTCCGACGTTTAAGTCACTTTTGATGCCCTATGTTTTTCTAAAATAAATTTAATTTTTAGTCTGGAAAGTGATTCTACATGTGTGGCCCCTATTTTAAGTTAGCGCTGGTCGCTGGGTTCATTAATTGGCTCCATATGTATTGTCACCTCCCCCCCCCCGCCCCAAGACGTTGTAAAAGGGACATTTTAATTCTTTAATTTTCCCTCTCTTTAAAAGTATCCATTGATAAAAAGTCTTAGCCCTTCGTAAAAGTGACCTCCCTAGTTTTAGCTCCCGTTCATTATAATCATAAGTGTATAATATTATTACATAAGTGGGACACTTCCTATTCTTCACATGCAAAACATTTACTAAGAGCTATTCACAAGACCGACTTCATTACGGGCTTCGTCGCCGTTTGGCGTCCGCTTAAATGGTAATAATACATATTACTTTTTTAATATTTACAAGTTTTGTCGAAGGCAATTGCGTTAAAATTACAATGACACCATTTTAATACGAATAAGTTTGAATTTCCAGCTTTAGCCTGTATAAACAAATCTTAAATTTCTGTGTGAATTGAGCGCCTCTAGCGGAATATCTTTGGCTCGCAGGTTTACGTAGAAACTTCAACGAATGCGTTGGCCGCTAAAGCTCCTCATCAAAGTTGGCCGTGGTGATTCTATCGGTTCGTTTACTAAATGTTAATAGTTTTAAGTTAGAGTTATTGTATTGTTAATGTTTAATATTTTGAAGTTATTTTGTAAGTTAGATGTTAGGGAAATAGGTGCACTATAGAGTAGGATTTATTTTATTAGTTCGTTTAATTAATTAACAGTTATCTTTAAAATTAAATATTTCATGACAACCTTCATACCCCTTTTATTAATTAATACCTAGACACCATTTAATATTTAGTTAAATAATGATTGTTAAATAGTGAAACCCGGAGGTTATTTTAGTTGTAATGTGGGATCGGATATTCAATGTCAAATTAACATATACTCATTAACTACAGCTGCCCAGGGCCGGATATATGATTTGGGTTGTAAACATAAAATACCAATAGAAACCTTTATTTTGAAGACGAAAAATGTATTAAACACATACAATTGAAACTTCGACTCTAGACACAAAATACTTAGATTTGGCTTTCCTCGGTGGCCAACAGATCGAAATACCACCTTTAATCCCAATTAAATATTTCCGTACTCAGTGGATGATTTTCTCCCAGGTAAGGATGCTTAAGAAATCCTTTAAAAATCTTGTTTACATTTCAAGATAGGCTTTCGGTAAGTTAAAAAGCTTTAAAAATAAAACGAATAAATAAATTATTTATTCGCCAAAATTATTAAAAGTTTGACACAAATGATGCTGTAGATGACGCTACACAGCACTAGGGAGACTTTCCCCATCTATTTATAACGACAAGCGACGCACGATCAATTTTTAAATAGAAGTGGAAAGGCTACCTAGTGCTGTGTAATGTCATCTACAGTATAAACGGTGTGAGAATCTTAATAATTTTTTTCTTCGAGACAGTAAGTTAGTTTTATCTAGGAGCAACAAACACAAGGAGAACGCAGCTAGCCTTTAAACACGCTAACGAAGGGTTGTGTACGAATTTTATTGGACGAGCGTCACGAGCCTTTACGCTGAACGTTTTACGGGCGGGGGGGAAAACAATTTCCGAATTTTTCCTTTCCGACGACAGCAGGCGCTAAAGTGTCTAGCCAATGAAAAATGTACACAAGAAAATCCACGACTTTTGACGGGTTGCGTTCTCCTTGTGTGGGGTGTTGTGTTTGTTGCTTCTAGGTTTTATCAAGGATCCTATATGTTAGAAGGATATGAGGCGAGGGACGAAAAGTGGCAGCGCCCTCGGTGTGTCATGCGCGATAGAGAATCCGTCTTTAGATTCCGTCAAGGACAAAACATGAAGGAAGCACCGCCAAAATTTGTCCTTGAGGGAATAGAAACAATACGTCTCTCTTAATATCGACGGCGCTGCCGGCGTTTTGAAATTACGGGCTGGCCGGAGGGCTACCTATCCTTCTAAAATAAAGGATCCTTGGTTTTATCGTTTTGAAAAGTAATAAATCCAAAATTTTGATCTAATAGCGTTTCAAGATGTTTTTATCGGCTGTAAAGAAGTTTAAAACCCTTTTAATTTCGAGGAGGATAAAGGTGAGGTTGTAAAAACGATCTTAGCAGCGTTGTTGTAATCTGGTAAGGCAGCAAATGCGATAATGTAGTTGTTTGATAATGGTCATAAAACTTCCGTTTTACGCTATTCAGATAAAAACAAGTACCCACATTTTCGCGTTGGATTCTAGCACTACAACTAGTTCGTGGCTTGTCTCTTATTTACCCACTGTGGAGCAAAATGATTTTCAAGTCACTGGTTACGCTGCTTCTGCTGACCAAAATTTGTAAGGATATTTTTTTTTATCCAAGGTAAATAATGATTTTAACAGTCATTGTTGAACTAACAATTATTTAGATGCAAATATTGATGGGTTTTCCTGCGGTTTCGAAAGCAGTCTGTGTGGTTGGTCCAAAATCAAGGGTCCCAGAGAAAGCCACTTTTCGTTGAGGAAAGATATTGAAGATAACCAAAGTATATTTCGATGATAGTCGCTTTTAGATCATACAATTAATGTGGGGTTTGCAAGTTATCGCCCCTTCGGTTTCCCCTTTCCATAAAATGTATTATCGATATGGGCAATAGTGAGTGTAGGGAGCTGTTGACTCGAGTGAGGCCTGCCACCACCCTCCGGCCACCTGATTTAAAGATATTAAATAGGACTTGGGCCTAAGGTGGTACCTTGGGTATTAGCCTAGCAGGTTATTATTTTATATAAATCAAACCACAAGTATTCAACGTATAACTTCATAGTTCACGTACCTAAAGAATTATTCACACGAACATTTTAGTCCAATTTTGTTGGGCTACACAGTTGTAGAAGCATGTGCCGTTGTAGGAGAGATGTAGGACTAAAATAACCAATTTGTATCATGATATCAAGGTCAATCAAGATTTCATATACCTATCCCGGAAAATCGAGATAAACATGTTTATATCTTGATTTCTGTATATGTTGATTTTAGATATGTATATGTTGATTTTAAATAGGTATATATTTTGTTTTTAAATAAGAATATATCTTGATTTTAAATAGGTATATATTTTTTTTCCAAATAGGTACATATCTTGATTTTAGATATGTATATATCTTGATTTTGGATGTGTTTATGTATATATTTTGATTTTAAATCGTTACATATTTATGTATTTTTTATATATTTTTATCACAAATATTTTAATTGAATATAAAAGTAGATAAACGGATTATCATATTTTATAGAAGTATTTTAGATTTATGAAAAATAGTGTGGATATGGAATTGCTAGGATATCAACAGGAACCTATTTGGTTGACTAAAGGTCAGTTAGTTTGGCCACTGAATTTGTCGAAATAATTGGCAGTTAATTAACCAGTTGTGGGAACAACACGCAATTATTTTCGGGTAGGTGTACAATTTGTACTGAGATATACAACTATTTTAAATTCCAGCAATGAAATTAAGCTATTCCGTGACGTAATTGACGCGACGAATTTTAAACCTTTGACTTTTCGTCTAATATTGTTATAGTAGACATAATTAATGAACAACTAATTTGGCACCAGTAAAATTGCACAGTCTGAAAGGTATTTTAGTGCGTGGTTGGAGGTTATATTCCCTTTAAAGTTCCCAGAGCCAAAATATGAGATATATTATTTAAATATCGCCGAGCTTATTTTATTCATGGATAAAAATTAATCGAAATCCGAGCACTATATGAGATACAGGCGTGGTATTAAAATATAACTCTTTAAGCTCTTCCCAGCAATTTTCCAAATGAAGAGTGTGTGGTGGTGTTTGTGGAAGACATTGCTCCAGGGGCGGAATATGAAGTGACCGTTGTCAGTCCGTTGTCAGTCAGTAAGCCCAGCGTGATACAGTTCGATTTGTATCTGAGTGCGGAAGCGGAAGTGAGCATCGACGTCGAGTCCCCGAAGAGATGGCTCGTCTACATGTCCAACGAGGAGACCAACCGAAATCAATGGATTCACGCGCACGAAATTGACCAGCCGCATTTAGACGCTATTCCGGATGGTGGCAATTACAAAGTAAGCTTTCGTTCAAGGGATTAAGTAGTAGAGGGCTCGGACATTCCCAAAAAAAGCGTACGGGATTTCGAAATCTCTGTGATTTCGTCAAAGATTTCGCGATTTTTTCAAAGATTTCGCGATTTCGTCGGAGATTTCGCGATTTCGTCAAAGATTTCCCGATTTCGTCAAAGATTTCGTGATTTCGTCGGAGATTTCGCGATTTCGTCAAAGATTTCCCGATTTCGTCCAAGATTTCGCGATTTCGTCAAAGATTTCGCGATTTCGTCGGAGATTTCGCGATTTCGTCGGAGATTTCGCGATTTCGTCATAGATTTCGCGATTTCGTCGGAGATTTCGCGGTTTCGTCTGAGATTTCGCGATTTCGTCGGAGATTTCCCGATTTCGTCAAAGATTTCGCGATTTCGTCAAAGATTTCGCGATTTCGTCGGAGATTTCGCGATTTCGTCATAGATTTCGCGATTTCGTCGGAGATTTCGCGGTTTCGTCTGAGATTTCGCGATTTCGTCAGAGATTTCGCGATTTTATTAGAGATTTCGCGATTTCGTCGGAGATTTCGCGATTTCGTCAGAGATTTCTTCTGAAGTGTACGGGATTTTGTACAAATGTCCGACCCCTCTAGAGGGCTCGCTACCACCCTCCTACGCATTGTAACCCGGCCACCTGTTTAAAGGCGTAATAAGTCGCTAGATGACTTGGGCCTAAGGTGGTACCCAGGGTATTAGCCTAGCCTATTTATCATTTTTGACGACCGAAGCAAATATCAAATATTGGTTTTTAAGCCGCGTCAAATACCAAATTGAATATTTAAATCGTTGAATAGTTTGGTCTAGAGTTGTTAATTTTCCGGAAAAATTAAAAATTGAAACATACATTTTTTATACTAATAAAAATTAGTCACTTTCTCACAGATTCGACAAGAAATCCGAATCTGGCAATGACACTTAAATCGGAATATTATTGTAGAAGATATTAAGGTATTAGCGGGGCTCATTTGACCCCCAAAATGCAAAAATGACGTCACCTTTGATTTTTTAATTTTCCTATATGTTAGTTATCCTGACCCAAGTAACTTAGATTTAAAATATCAACAATGATAAACTTTTATTTTAAATATAACACTTAGTTTATTTTATTTTGAAAATTTTTTTTTAATTTGTGATGTTGAATATAGAGGTCACTTTTTCAATAAAGTGCAATTTAAATGATTTGTATTTATCATAAATTAATTATAATATCAATCTTTTATTTATTTCAGTTATAATTTTAACATTAAAAACCATTCAGTGCAAGGTTCGTAAAAATGCTTGCCGCACTATATATATGCATTCAGTGTATCTTAATTTGGCTCTGAATTTTGTTTTGAATCCTTATTGTAGAAGACATTTTGGGGCCCTCTAAACCCCGAAAAAACGGGAATGACGTCACCTTCGATTATTTCGATTTTTCAATATGTTAGTTATCTTGATCAAAGTAGCTTATATTTAAAATATCAACAATGAGAAACGATACTATGAAAAATGTTAATTATGCTTTTTGGATTAATTTTTTTTTATTTCAATTGCAAATTCATCATTAATCTCCATTGAGCGTAATTTAAGATTATGATTAGTTCATTTGCTTTTCACTAGATGTAGTGAAGATAAATGGGTGAAAATTATACTTTGGCGTTCTTCTTGGTCTTAGAGAAGACCAGGACTAAGCTCTCATTAAGGTTCTGCTGATCCCATTGTTGATATTTTATATATAATTTACTTGGGCCAAGATAACTAACATATTAAAAAATTGAAATAATCAAAGGATACGTCATTCCCGTTTTTGGGGGTCTAGAGAACCCCCTAATGTCTTCTACAGTAATGATCTAAAACAAATTTCGGGGCCGAATTAAGATACACTGAATGGTTTTTAATGGTACAATTATAATTGAAATAAATAAGAGATTGATATTCAAATCAATTTATGACAAATACGAAGCGTTTAAATTGTACTTTATTGAAAAAGCGACCTCTATATGCAACATTACAAATTAAAAATATTTTTGTAAGAATTTCGACGGTTAACGAGATAAATCTCAACTGGTTCAAATCAAGTGCTTTCGTATTAAAGCAACTGTCGACTCTATCATTTCCTCCTGAATTATGAAAAGGCCCCTGTTATTAGAGATGGCCATGAATCTATCCGAATCTTCGAAAAAAATTACTTTCGCGGAGAGCGTGGAGCCATCTGTTAATGGGAACGGAAGCTAAAATTCAAAATAGCGAAACAATAACGTCGTCAGAGAGCCATTATAGAGTAGTATATTTAGACCACTTTTACTCTTTTTAGTGAACTTTAACCTAAATTATATATCCCATATAATATATATTGTAAACAATTACTATAATTGAAGTTATTGACAAATTTACAAACGAGCCAATCAACGCGAAGCATACTTTTATGTCCCGCCTTTTGGGTCAAAATGTAGCTTCAGCATCTTGTTTTGATTTCGACGCTAGCGACATCTGTTGAAAAAAGAGCTACTCCACCTAGAGCCGACACTTGCTTTAAATACAACCTTCTATTTTCTAATTAAAATTACTTTTCAGATATCTATTGTTGTAAAACTTAAAACCAGCCCCGATATGCAGTTTTTCGCCATCAAGAATCTCGTTACCCAATCAACGACTTTAACCTCATCTAGCGGCACCGATGTCGATGGCGACGCAAGACCATCTTCACCCCTGACGGTCACAGGCGGAACTACCCAACAGCCAACAACGTTAGACGAAACCACACCAGCTTTGAATACGGCGGAAACCACGTCAGTTTCCAAAACGGTGGAAACCACGTCAGCTTCTAATACGGTAGAGACCACGTCAGCTTCTAATACGGCGGAAACCACGTCAGCTTCGAATGCGGCGGAAACCACTTCATCTTCGAATACGGCGGAAACCACTTCATCTTCGAATACGGCAGAAACCAAGTCAGCTTCGAATACGGCGGAAACCACGTCAACTTCTAATACGGCTGAAAGCACGTCAGTTTCCAAAACGGTGGAAACCACGCCAGCTTCTAATACGGTAGAGACCACGTCAGCTTCGAATACGGCGGAAACCACTTCATCTTCGAATACGGCGGAAACCACTTCATCTTCGAATACGGCAGAAACCAAGTCAGCTTCGAATACGGCGGAAACCACGTCAACTTTAAATACAACGGAAACTACTACAACTTCGAATACGGCGGAAACCACGTCAGATTTAAATACGACGGAAACTATTACATCTTGGAATACTACGGAAACTATTACATCTTGGAATACTACGGAAACTATATCAGATTCGAATACGACGGAAACTGCAACAAGAACTACGCTATGCATAAAACAAGGTCTACAAGGATACGACTTCTTTATTAAACACTTAGGCTGGAAAAAAGTGCTGCTTATGATTTTATTCTGCTTCTTTGGCATGCTGATATTAGCCTTCGCCTACGACATTGGAATGAAATATTATTCCAATCGGAAAAATGATCGTAGGACAATCTTCCAAACTCGAAGTGAAAGTGACGCCCCACCCGATCCTATTGAAACGTACCACCGCCAACAATTCGCCACTAAAAGCACCGTCAGACTTTACTAAATTGCCCGATTATATACAAAACAATTAGCAGAAACCATAAGTGGATAATGACACTTCCTATTCACCCAATGCAAATTTTTTAATGATAGTCTGTTGTACCAATGACAACGAAAACAATTTCGTACCGACAGACTGACAACGCTCGTAGTATTTGGAGGATGCTCTGAAAATCGGCGACGGCCCGCCGGCAGCCTTTTCGACGAACCAGCCAAGGCCTATTGAAATGCTTTCAAAATTGTAAATAACGTTTACTTTAGGAAAATATTGATGAATCATTGAATCGGAAGTTAAAAATACCTATTATAAACACTGGCTCCGATTTAGAAGTTAGTTTTTTTTCAAATATCAAACCTTAACGCGTGTACGCTCGTATTTCTCGCCATCAAACTAACCAACTATTTTGCCAACGGAAAGAGTATAGTCCAAGAGCCCATGACAAAATAAGCATGTGATCAGGTACACGATGGGTCAAGGTATTTTTTAATTAGGTTAGTGATTTGTAACAAAGAACTGTTTGTCTTACGGGTTAAAATGGGGGCTTTCCGGAAATACGAACCACGTGACGTCACTTCCGGTGACCTTGAAATTGATATGACCTGATATTGGTATCATTTGATTGGTCTAAACGTGCTCTTACCAAATATCGGTTAATTAACCTTCAAATCTGAAATAAGAGACGTATAAGATTAAAAAACTAATTTCGAGCCCCTCCCAAATTTACTAGTATAAGACAAAATTACTTTTTTAGTCTTATACACCGTTTGGTTCAGATTTGAAGGCTAATTAACCGATATTTGGTAAGAGCACGTTTAGACCAATCGAATGATACCAATATCAGGTCATATCAATTTCAAGGTCACCGGAAGTGACGTCACGTGGTTCGTATTTCCGGAAAGCCCCCATTTTAACCCGTAAGACAAACAGTTCTTTGTTACAAATCACTAACCTAATTAAAAACTACCTTGACCCATCGTGTACCTGATCACATGCTTATTTTGTCATGGGCTCTTGGACTAGTAGGAAGGGACGAGTTTCCTGTCCGGAAACTTCCTATTTCGCAACCACTCCACGACAGACTATCATTGACCAATTTCGTTCTGTGCCATATTTATGTTTGATGACAGTTTAGATAATATTGAAAGTCACTTTAAATCGAGATACCGTAAATTCATCGTAATGGAGAAAGAATGTTTAGAAAAATATGACAGTTAGTTATATCCGATTTTTTAGCCAGCGGTATTTTCAATGACGAAAATAGTACCATTTAGTTAAACATTTATTTTTAACTATATAAAAAGGAAAAATCTGTTTTCTTGTGAGGAATCTTTTACCTGTTGATGTGAGCATTTGTAACTTTTTAGCGATTAAATAAACGCCTACCTGCTAGCCAGATAAGCTTTTAAAATATTATTATTCGTTAAATTTTATTAATAAAAATCGACAAATTTTATTAACAAAAATCAATACATTTTATTAACAAAAATCAATAAATTTTATCAACAGAAATCGTAAAATTTTATTAACAAAAATCAATAAATTTTATTAACAAAAATCAATAAATTTTATTAACAAAAATCAATAAATTGTATTAACAAAAATCAATAAATTTTATTAAAAAAATCAATAAATTTTATTAAAAAAATCAATAAATTTTATCAACAGAAATAGTAAAATTTTATTAACAAAATGCAATAAATTTTATTAAAAAATCGACAAATTTTATTAAAGGGGAATTTTCAACACTCTAAAATTGCTTAAAAGCCATTTAAATGGATAGAGAACGTCCGAAAATGGTTATACAAAAAATTTCAGGTTAATATTTCCAGTATTTGATTTATTATTAGAAACCAAATTTCGTGTTTTATCCCCCCGACTCGAGAATCTCAGAACCGCTTGGTTGAACCTACCTGCAGCGCCATCTCGTGAACGAAATATCATTTTCCCCGGTTTTATCGTTTTTCGGTCGGAACTGTCGTCTGCTACGACATTCCCCTTGGCTTTTTAACCGAGTTATATTCGTAGATTGTAGTTTATCGTGTTTCGTTTTTAAAATGCCTTACACGCCGCCCTTTCTCAAATTTTTGCCGCTTCATTCTTTGGGCGCTGCACGTAGGTTCAACCGCGATTTCTGAAATTTTTGAAGCCGTTTGATGTAGGTTGCGGAAAAAGTAGCGTAACTTTTTAAATACTTTTCCAATAACTATAAAATTTCAGGGACATAATCATTAAAATATTTTCTATCATTCTGTAAAAAAACCTCGTAAATTTTGGTTTTGGTGACAATTCCCCTTTAACACCAATAGATATATATTTTGTAGTATAACAGGTTCTTCTGTAAGAATTAAAAGTTATTCTCTTCAACAGTTAACCCCGTAAATTTTCGTGGACCGTATGAACGTTAAAATCGAATATATATATATTTTTAAATATGTTATCGCGTGTGAATAGCCCTTATATCAGAAAGTATTTCTCCAATCTCAGCTGACAAAAGACCTTCGAAGGAACAAATTAGGCATATTGCGAAAATGACGTCGTAAGCGCCTTTTAAACAACGCGCGGTGATGCGGCAAATACCCGGGCCTCAGAAACGTCACAACAATTAAGAATTCAGTTCGAACAAACTTTCGCGGCTACGATCATATGATAAATAATATTATAAAGCTGTCGGCTGATAACGAATGAACTTTAGAACGCTCCCGAATAGAGCATTACACTTTTATCAACTTTTACGAACATCTCGGAAACAAGAGTTCGAAAATTCACTCGTTGATTTTGGCAAAATAACACGCAAATGCGAATTAATTGTATATTTGTTTATTTACTTTCAAATGGATAAATTTACGAATAAAGGTTTTGTAAGTTTACTTATTGCGTTTCAAGTAATTTTAAGCGTTGGTTTTTGCGGTACAGGTAAATTATCTAGACAATAGAGATTAATCACGTACAATAAAACTATTTCAAATAATCTTAAGTTTAATTGTAGGTGCATTAATCTCTACATTGTACAAATTATACGTCAATTTCAGAGCTTGTTTTTACTGTAGAAAGTAATTGGGAAGACCTTTCGTGTTCTTTTACTAAGGATTTGTGTTCATGGGCTACCAATACGGAAGAAATTAGTGGCTCCAATGCCGACGAGCACGGTTGGATCATTTACGACGGAAAAGACGCCGACAATTCTGAAATTCCACAAAACTGTAAGTGGCGCGATTAATATTAATATTAATTAATATTATTAATACGATAATATGCTAATTACATAAACTAAATTTACTCAAACAAAGCCTTTAAGCCCTTTATGTTAAAGGCCTAGGATTTATTCTGCCAGTTTTCCTTTAAGTTTTCTTCAAAACACGTTGGCCTACCACCAAGAAATTTTCGCGGAGGGAAGAAAACTTAAAAGAAAACTGGCAGAAGAAATCCTAGGCCTTTAACAAGGAGAGTACCCAAGGTGTTTATTGCCAATTTTGTTCAATGTCGGGCGTAATGTAGACCTATATGAGATATGAAATTTCCCAAAAGGAGGCGCCGCACTACCCATTCGACTTGCCATGGCAACCAAAAATTTTATTGACCACTTAAAACAAATAAATCTCCATTTAAAAAGCATGGGATTTTTTCGGTTTTACAGGATCCTACCTACGAAAATTTAAAAAAAAAATTGAAAATCACGAAATGGGTAATTTGGACCACATTTAGGTAAATTTCATAAAGTTTGGGTAAATTGGAACATTTTTTGGTTAAAATTGTAACAATGTTTGGGTAAATAAGGAAAAAATCTTATTTTTGTTTTAAGTGGTCAAAAACATTTTCGGTTGCCATGTTCGGTTGCCATGGGAAATTTCATATCTCATATAGGTCTACATTACGCCCGACTTTGAACAAAATCGGAAATAAACACCTCGGGTACTCTCCTTGTAAGTGGTATTACTTATCCAGGAATGTGTTTGACATGTTGAAATCTTTCTAGTCTTTTTGCCATACAACACCCTTATTATTGTAGACCATTTTGAGTCTTTTATCGCCATAGAAAATATATCATCAAAGAATTAGCGAAACTGATCATAAGTATCAAAACTAACCATAAGTATGCCTGAGCGGTTATTTGATTAATATAAATTATCAGTGTAGCTGCTAGTGATATTTGAACGGAATTTTTCTTTGAATGCTTAGTAACGTTTTCTGCCACCAGATGGAGTAAGGACTCCAAAAGCATCGCGCTGTATTGTTAAGGTAACGCTCAAATAAATGGTCTTTAAACAGAGTCAGAGCCTACACGTTTCGAAACGTCAGGTCTTTTAATTAATTCACATCTCGGTCACTAAATAAGCAAATTAAAAATATAACAGTTGTTAGGTGTTGAAGCTGTAAAAAAAATGACAAAACCGTGACAGAATTTCCCCTAGACTTGAATTCAAATATTTAACCTACATAATTCATTTCGTGGTCTCCATAAAAACGTGTGGAGGTTAACGGTAATAGTGAGTGTAGGGAGCTGTTGGCTCACCGGGCATGAAGGGCTGGCCAACACCCTCCTACGCATTGTAACCCGGCCACCTGAATTAATGGCTTTAAAAGTCGCTTGATGACTTAGGCCTAAGGGGGTGCTTTGTGTGTTAGCCTAACTGATTTAACCTATGAAACTTGTCTATTGTTACTCACCAACAATTTAGCTTTACGTCTATGAGAGGATAAACATTAACCTTAGCCTTATCATCAAAGTATCGAATGATATCTGGTAATTAAACCATACATACCATTCATAAACCTTTAGAATGGTTTGAATTTACATTTTTAACTCTTCGGGGTCAACTAAATGACCGTATTTTTGAGTCCTAACTTCTAGGATTCAAATATTATACGCTCAATCCTAGATCTCAATAAATGTTGTGGTCTATCTCCTAACGGCGAAATAATTTTGATATATGGGAAAATTACTGCCAGGCTAGTGTTATGGCGAGTGAGTGCAAATTGAAAAATAACTTTCTTCAGTAACTATGGGGAGGTTTAAAATAGCCAATTTTATGTTCCGATTCTATAATTCATTATAATTTTGCCAAAGTAAGCACTACTATTACCATAAGTAACATAATATCCATAAATATGACACTTCATATTGTTTTAATGCTAATTTCCTGACCAAACCTTTTCTCGACAATGTTATTCTCGACAAGCTCCAACTTGGACTCGCAACCAAACCTAGTAGTATATTATCGTTCTTGGTAATAGAATTCTTCGCTTTGGAACTATTTAGTCACTAAGGAGCTCTGTGTTGAGAACTAAACCATGATATCACCGCGGTGATATTGAAAGGGGAACGGCCAAGCTTTTCCAAATATGGCCTTATTTCCGTATCAAAAGATTAACAAGACGTTCAACATACTAACACGTACCTTTTTTTGTCTTGGAAAAATAGCTTTTGGCCCAAAAATAACGCCAGGTGTTTGGGTTTGAATTTTCGCCGCCATCTTAGGGGCTGCCGCCAGCGCCCCTAACCCGTATGAGCGATTTGCGAACTATCCCAACTTTTAAAATCGCGCAATTTAGGCTTAGGTCTCTTATAACTGGAACGCGCCGCTCGTGCAAAACATATTTTTCGCGTCTTCAGCAGCGCACGCTTTTACGTTGTTTTTCTGTCTCACCGACTTCTCACCGGGTGTCGCGGCGGACGCGCGCTTTTCGATTTCCCGACATTTCTTTATTTTATTAAAAATTAACCACTCAATATTTTTGGATGCGGTTTTCGCCATAAATTTTAGTTTTTAATGGGCTATAGCATATGTAACATAATTACTCATAAGTATGCCACTAGCTCTATTTCTTCACTAACGGTTTGTTTCACAGATATTGCGTCATCCATACTCTACGTAATATTTGACGTCATATTTGATGTAATATTTGACGTCATCGAATCTCAAATACCGATAATGCCGTCGCTCAATTAGCTCTACTTCTGATAAACCAACGGCCATTATTTTAGTAAACAAACCGGTTTGAACAACCAAAGCTTAAGAGCTTAAATGAACTACAATATACTGTCAAGTGCTGTTAATGCAATTAATAAAGTTTTCGGAGACTCAGGTTCTAACATAAATTTACTTTGTCAAATAAAAAAAGTAGGTTTATTGAAAAAATAGTTGAAATTCAGGTTGAGCTTTTCTGGCGCATCTACAAGTTTGGAGTCTTTGCAGATTCTTTTGACCCTAGGCCTAACTCTTCTAGGCTTTTTATGGGTTTTAATAACGCTGGTGGAATATCCCACTTTGACGACTTGTTCCATTTTCGGAAAGCGATCACTTATTGGTCATTTTCCCAAACCTTTTATTTTTCTAAATTACTCATAATTTAACTTCATCCGCACAAACCGAGCGAGTTTATAAATTTCAATAAAGCTACATTGGGCTGACTAAAATTCCGACGCAAAAAATTCCTTCTCAATTTAGACTCCCAAAATTACTAGGATGAATAAAAAGGTTAAAACCTAACGTAGTCCACCTTTTTGAAACAAACCGTTAGTGAAGATTTTTGAATGGAGTAAAGGTACAGTGGCATACTTATGTTACATATGACTATAGGGCTATCTAACTGGTTAAAGCTTGACCGTTCCCCTTTAATATAATTGTCATACTTATGGTCTTATGATACTTATGCTTTTACTTTTAAAAGAGTTTCAATTTTCACTAAGACTTCGTTGATCCGTTTAAAGGGCTGTGGGCAGCGACTTTTCAACCGTCCTTGTCTGACCGTTCCAAAGACAAGTAGTTGTCAGTCGTCAGTCCTTAGTGACGTTATCATTGTGGCGGTCAATGGCGAAACAGACAATCATTAAAACCATTAGCGTTGGGAGAGAAGGAAGGGTCACACTTATGTTTATTACGTTACTTACGATACAGCGAATACAGAAGGCAGCTTCGTCTACGTGTCAATTCCTCACGAGGCGTCTAGAGCCTTTCTGACGTCACCAGCAACGGACGTTTCGAAATGGGAGCCTGGTCAAACCATGTCCATCAGCTTCGACTACTACACGACCGGTTCGCCCGTCCTAAACCTCTACGTCCTGCTCAACGACTCGGGGTACAAGTACCTCTGGTCCTCGTCAAAACCATCGAAGGAATCGACGATAGATGGCGACGGCGTCTCCGTGGGAAACGCTACGAGTCGGTCGCGGACGGAATCGATCGATTTGGCAAGTTGGAAAACTGAGACACTGACCTCTCTTTGCCAATTGAGCCAAGTTTCTGGGCTTTTGCGAGTCAGTACTGTTATAAATATACGCAGTGGTGGCACCACCATTTTTTGGGTCAGGTGGGCTGAGTAAGTGGGGGCCCCTATTTTGGGGGGCCCATAGAAGGATTTTGGGCCCTTTTAAATTTGATGAAGGTAGCGAAATATGGTGTTATATCACGAAAATTTTTATTTATTAACCTCCTGTAATAAATTTAAAGAATTTAAAAGTTTTCCTCAAAAACATTTCGCTTTATTTAAAAATTTTTTGGGGTCTCTTTAGTAGGATTTGTGGGTCTATTAAAAATTCCAAGGTAGACCATGGCCCACCCCCGCATGACGCCGCCACTGAATGTGCGCTTTTAATATTTTATAATTGTGAACTTCTTTATACGTAGCTATCTTTTGTGGCGTATCTTGCACCGAATGATTCTGTTGCCATTTCCAACTTCGTCACCGCAAGTAGGTTACTTTCCCGTTTGTTGACTTATAGCATACGTACATAATTATTCATAAGTATGCCATAAAGGTATTTTATTTAATGAACCATATTCATATGACGTAAATTACGCCACTTTGAACTGCGTTGTGGATTGGAAAGTGTAAGTTAGTGAAGCGGATTCTGAAAACGTCCAATTTCGTTTCTATGGTTACCTTTAATAGCGCAAGGAATATCAGAATTTTCCATTTTTCCATGGAAATGTTATACCAAGTTACATATGGTAAAAGAGATTCGAAATATAGGAGCAGTTAAGTTAATAATATACCTCTTAAGAGAGACTAACGATTAAAATGCTTTATTTACTATTGGAGCGTTCAATCTTGGATTAACAATAGTAGCACTACTATTGTTAATCCAAGGCTCAATGATGTATAATGTTAAAATTGCACTTCTTACGATTTCGAATATAGGGAACTAACACTCCGTAGCTTTGGCTGTGGCCGCCATGTTGAGTAGAATTTTTTCAATAGAAAAAAGCATGGGTGACGTCGTGTGACGTAGAACCGTTAGCTCCCTATTTACTTTTAAGAAAATATACATTTTATAATAGTATTTTGGCTACTTTTTTAGAAAATAGTTTGTGTAAAGCAGCGTTCAGACTATGTGAAAATATTACGTTAGCATCGGTCGTGTCGTTTCGGTTATGTTGGTCGCGTCGGTTCGTTCATTTCACTGTTCAGAAAGGAACCAACCTTGCGCGGAGATTAACATAAAAGGTGATTGTTCATCCAATCAGAGCTCAGTAATAACGGCGGAAAAATTGAAATAATTTTTATCCACCTCTGATTGGTTATAGTATTTCGATGGTTCTAAAGGTCGCCACTACCTAGAGTCAGTGCTGATGAGGCATAAGGCTATATGCCTGCTATGAACTTTTTGAGCGGAACGAAATGAAAAAATGTAAACGACACGCGCGAAAATTTAAAGTCTCTGAACATTGAGAAGTCTGAACGGTGTAAGAAATCGAAAGAACCGACACGATCGACGCAAACGTAATATTTTCACATAGTCTGAACGCCGCTTAAGTTAGAATATGACATATTTATCTTTGTACTATTTTTTCTACCTAAACGTATTTTGGAAAATCAGCAGGTACACTTTTAAAAACGCTTCGTGTAATCAAAAGTCTATATCTCATTAAGATAAGTATTCCCCGCTAAATTTTCAAAACCTTTTAATCCGAAAAATATGGTTAGTAAATAAGTAAATATGATTAGCCGTGTATCGTAGGTGATAAATTTAGAGCCTAATAGAGAAAGAAATGTACGAAAGGAAAGGCTTAGGGGTGTGGCTTGTCTTCGGGGAAAAGTATGAATTCATGGACGCGCTCATTTTAAACTTTTATTTGGCAGTTTCAGTAAAATTGAGTGGTAAAATATTGTTTTAAAAGAGTGCGAAATGAAAATGAGAGGAGCGCAATTTTCACTGCTCGAAAAAGAGCGAAAATATCTTAGATTAAACAAAGAGCGAGATTTTCGTCTGCTAAGCCGGCGATAAATCCGAAAGTGTCAGGGCTGTTTAAAATGCATTTTGAGTTTGAAAAAGTATTTTGCATTTTACATTTTGCATTTGGAGTTTCTAGGAAACTATTCTGCATTTTGTGGGTTTGATATGTGGAATAACCTTTTAAAAATGTTTTTACTCTGGCACCATCGTTGCAGCTCTTGTAGAGAAAGTTCGTCTGCTATTTACTCCCAAGTAATCATAGATGGCGACACTCAGCTACTCATTTACTCAGAAGCAGACGAACATTCGTACCGTGCCACCACTTTATTTCCCACGCCGCGCGGACTGCGACGATTTTTTTTATGCGATTGTAACGTGCGGGACATCATTTAGTCCGCTCGTCCATCTGATTAATCAGGGCGAGATAATGTGTAACGGCCACGCCAACGGGGAGATACGTGGGGACAGGAGTGGGGACACCCGTGGCGGAAGTATTCCGACCACCCGTTTGGGGGATTGGTGGTCGTCCTCACACGGCCATCCACAAACTCTGCCTCCCAGACGCTGGGGATTACAGGAGTACGCCACTACTCCCGGCTGACTGCGAGGATGGTATTGAAAAACCTACGTAAATATTATTAATTACTAATTAATAATAATTAATTAGTAATTAATTATTAGTAATTAAAATATAAATAATTAAAAGTAAACAGTGCATTTGTAAAAACATTTTGCATTTTCAAAAATCATTTTCAAAATACATTTTGTATTTTGCATTTTGAGTTATAAAGAAAGTATTTTGAATTTGGAATTTTGAAAAAAAAAGCATTTTGAACAATTCTGGAAAGTATCTGCTTAGCAAACGAACATCCAACAGATTATGAGCTTCTTGTATCGGCCGCTAGGTGGCTTTATTTAAAATGTAAAATGCTAAAAATTAACTGTTAACTGAGTGTTCTCGTTGGTGTTTAGAAGAAGTGAAAAGCAACTGGGCCAGAGGGGACAATTGCACGGACCTTCTGCAGCCAAACAACGACGGCGTAAACGCGTCCGAAGAAGACATGTCCTCGACTTGGAAGTTCTTCATCGTGTTCGCCCTGTTCTTGTGCTTCGGAGCCGTGTTCGTCAGCGCCCTGTTGATCGTGGGCAAATCGACCAAAACCATCTACGTCCCGCCCAACATCGAGCGCGGCCCGGACCCCGTATCAGAGACACTCAATACCTTCAAGTACCGGAAATTACTCGAAAATGAAGAATCGTGATTGCTTCAAGAGAACCAGCCAAATCGGTTTTAACCAGGAAGAAAAATCCATGCTTAAAATAGATTGTTTTTTACCATAATTAGCAAATTTTTATTTTTATTTTGACAAGAGTCATTCAAAAACTAGCTGAAATCGTAAACAAAACAGCAAGAGTCATTCTGAAACTAGCTGAAATCGTAAACAAAACTGCAAGAGTCATTCAAAAACTAGATGAAATCGTAAACAACACTGCCAGTCATTCAAAAATTAGCTGAAATCGTAAACAAAACTGCAAGAGTCATTCAGAAACTAGATTAAATCGTAAACAAAACTGCAAGTGTCATTCAAAAACTAGATGAAATCGTAAACAACACTGCCAGTCATTCAAACATTAGCTGAAATCGTAAACAAAACTGCAAGAGTCATTCAGAAACTAGATTAAATCGTAAACAAAACTGCAAGAGTCATTCAAAAACTAGATGAAATCGTAAACAACACTGCCAGTCATTCAAACATTAGCTGAAATCGTAAACAAAACTGCAAGAGTCATTCAGAAACTAGATTAAATCGTAAACAAAACTGCAAGAGTCATTCAAAAACTAGATGAAATCGTAAACAACACTGCCAGTCATTCAAACATTAGCTGAAATCGTAAACAAAACTGCAAGAGTCATTCAGAAACTAGATTAAATCGTAAACAAAACTGCAAGTGTCATTCAAAAACTAGATTAAATCGTAAACAAAACTGCAAGAGTCATTCAAAAACTAGATGAAATCGTAAACAAAACTGCAAGAGTCATTTGAAAACAACACTAAGTCACTAAGTCCTTTATAGTTTGTGTCGTCTTGTTAATACATCTACGGTGGTGTAACCGGTTAAAACCGTACTGCCATTTTAATTTTTTGTCAAACACTGATCAGTGCCATCTAGCGTGAAACACTTTCGGAACGAAGACTGGTACTTGGACCAAGAAATTATCATTGGACTAGCCAAAAACCACGATTTTGGACACGCGGAATTGTCGGTCGAGCTGTGGGTTTTTCCAATAGGCTGAGTAGGCTTAAGGCTAGGGGTCCGGAACTAGACGAAAGGTAACGTGGCCCGATTCAAGCGTTGGGGCCAGACACGTGCATAGGGCTCCGGCTAATATCCGCCATAGAGTCAGTGCTGTTACTGTACGTTAAAGATATTATATTCTAAATCGTCAAACCGTCTACTAATACGCTCTAAAACCTGTTTTTAAGCTGGTTTCACACTCGACGGAAAATTAGCAGCGGAAAGTTGAACGTTAGCGGTAAATGTAATGGGAATCAATTTTCAGCTCTGCGTTTATTATCGTCTTTCCGTCATATTTTCGGTCGAGTGAGAAACCAGCTTTAACGTAACTTTTACGAACCTTGATTAACGCCAGTAAGTGTTGGCTCGCGTGGCTTGAAGGGCTTTCCACCACCCTCCTACGCCTTGTAACCCGGCCACCTGAATTAATGGCTTTAAAAGTCACTTGCTGACTTAGGCCTAAGGTAGTGCCTTGGGTGATTAGCCTAGCTGATTATTATTATTATTAGCTAGCCCTAGCTTCTGTTAAACCTAGCTCAATATATCAACTAAATATTATTGTACCTTTTCTTGTTGGTCGCTTGAATTAGAATCTGAGATGGCGGTTAATTTACTTCAATTTCAGCGTTCCAGAAAAGCGCTTCGGATTCTAAAATTTACTACTATCATAAGTAACATAACTTAAATAAGTATGACAATTAGAAAATCTTTCACCAAACTGATATTCACAGAAAGTCCAAAGGGTGATAATATCCTACTCAATTTGGTTGTGCAAGTCCAAGTCGGACAGGGGTGTATTAACCATTAGGCAAAGTAGGCACGTGCCTAGGGCGCCATTTTTCTAGGGGTGCCAAAACTCTGATAAAGCCCCACGGTCCATGTACTTGGCTTGCCCCTACTCAAAATAACGCCGAAAAGGTTTGCGGAAACTAAAATACATTTATTTATTTATTTATTAAAAACCGATACGCCCCTGCGGCCCCTCCTTAGCTGACCAATGCCAAGGGGCGGCAAATTTTTCTGTGCCTAAAGGCGCCCCTGATTTTAGTCGGAGCTGGGTGAGAGTGTCAATGCAAAATTAAATCAATCGGAAATGTAATTCTTAGGTTTATTATGTTACTTATGTTACTATTTAGTGCTGCTAGCCTTAGGACCTCCTGGATTTAACGTTATGCTATGACACTTGACCTTCAAAATAAATTAGAAACGTGATCTTTAACGCGAGTCTCTCTGAATAATTTCTTGGTCAATGACTGGAAGATAAAAACACGGTTGACGTTAAATGGCGATTCCAATTTAAATCAAGTGTCGGCTCGACGTGTAGTAACTCTTTTTTTCAATAGATGTCGTTAGCGTCGACATCAAAAAGGCGCTACTTATAGGTACATGTACTCCTCGCGTTGATTCGATCGTTTGAAAATTGGTCAATAGCATAAATTTCAGCAATTATAAACAATATTTTTACATGGGATATATAATTTAGGTGAAAGTCAACTAAATAGAGTATAAGTTGTTTAACTATAATGCTATTTTAAATTGTAGCTTCCTTTGCCATAAATAGATGGCACCACGCTCTCCAGTAAAATCGAGTTTTTCTAAGAATAGGATAGATTCATGGCCATCTCTAATAACAGGGGCCTTTTCATAATACAGGAGGCAATGATACAGCTACTTGCGTTAAGTTTAATAATGTTCTTCGGGGTTTTCAGTTCAAATCGCTGAGAAAAAAAAACGCGTTAATTTGCCAAATATAATTTAGGATTTTCTGATTAATCTATAAGTCACAATAATTATAAAGCAGAGATAACACGGACTTTTCAAACGGAGTTTTATAACTGATGGCAACCCAACTTTTATCTTAAATAAAGCAATTTGATAGTGCGATAACATGTCAATATCATTTCTTACATTCAGTCGTCGTTTCTTTCTTAGGCTATCTTAAATTAAATTATTATTGAAGTAAAATAATTTCCAATTAATTAATGTAAAAATGTTACATAGTGGTTTTGCTATTTAATAGCATTTTCATAATATTTTTAGAAATTATCCGATTCAAAAGATAATTTTTATCAGACTGCATTTCGTGATAAGAGATAAATTTCGCTGGAGGTCACTAATGATTTCGCAAATTTAACTTGGAAAATTCACTGATAGATGAATAAATTTGGAAAAGTGATAATTAATTAATTAAACTTAGTAGTTAAGGTTTATAAAGTGTAAATATTATAAAATTTTATAATATTCATGTAAATTGTTTAAATTGATTGTAAAAGTGTATTTAACATTTATATTAAACTTATTATTTACCATGGTGAATATTAGTAGAAATTATGTTTAATTCAGAGAAAACGGCATGGTATTAGAAGATAAAACTTATTTTATACAAGACGTTTCGAGCCGAGGCTCTTCTTCAGTCGTTCGTTAGTTTTAATTTAACATTGTACATTAAAATTATAAAAACATCATTTAAAGTCGGGATCATAATTTCCAAGATTGAAATGTCAAAACTACAAGCGTAAGATTATAAATATATTTAAAGTAAGTTCCCTATCTTCAGCAAATAAAATGTTTTATAGAGAGCCATTTTTAGACTAACCACAAATATTTGGTAAGTACTTCGGCGTAATATTGAAGATTCTAAGCAATTTTGCACTTAATTGGTTTCGCTCTGAGAATACTGAGTTTTTCGTTTTGTCAAAACCATATACAGGTTGTTACGAATTAGTGTGTCAAAAATTCAGGGGTGTGTTCTATGGGTCCCAATGAGTAAAACATGTTTAACGAACATGGGTCCTAAAGTGCTCGATCGTTTTAAAGATGTGAACTCCCCAAACCAAAGAGTATAAAAACTATGTAACCTAGAGATATAATGACGGTAGAAAGCAGTAAAGAAAGTTGTAGCAACCGTGGGGGAAGGCACTCAGTGAATTTGCACTTCAAATTTCGGTACCGCAGCGCCACTACGGCAGTTTTTAGTACAATAAATAATAATACCGGAGAAAAATGGCAGTTACGGTGTTGCGGAGGTGCTAAATTTGGCATTTTGGATATTTAATTGTCTAATATCTGTCAATTCAAAAAAGTGACAGTAATTGGTTACTGTTTCGTGATTTTTTTAGTTAGAATTTGTGGATTCGTTGTTTCGGTGTTTATTTTCAAAAAGTGAAGAATAAGGCGTTTGTTCTCTACCGTTGCCAAGTCCTAAAGGTAGCCAAGTCCTTAAGGAATTTTCAAGGATGTTGAACTAAATCAAAATGATTGCCACTTAAAACTGCCGTAGTGGCGCTGCGGTACCGAAATTTGAAGTGCAAATTCACTGAGTGACTTCCCCCCCGGTTGCTACAACTTCCTTTACTGCTTTCGACCGTCATTATATCTCTAGGTGACGTAGTATTTATACTCTTTGCCCAAACAGCCTTAAAATAGACTTCATTCTTATCTGAACAAAATGTTTTCCTAAGATGATCAGTTGTTATTATCAGTGAAGCGATAAAATTTATAACAAGTGGCAAAAGTTCATTATCGAGCTATTTTAAGGTATTGGTATTGTTCCAAATAAAGTGAAAAGGAATATTTTGTCATCACGCATGCTTTTTATTATCAAAATTAAAAATATAAATGCCGACCATCTCCTAAATTAATTGACAAAATTTTCTAATCCGGTTTGTAGCTAATGTGCAGGGTGACTTCTGAATAGCCCCAAAAAATTATAGTAATATAGGAAATTCAACAGTCGATTTATAGGAGAATATAGGAGTATTATCTTTGATAATATAGGGACATATAGGAAAATTTGCATAAATAAAATTTAAATTTGTTTTAATATTAAAGGAACTTCTTTTAAGCAGACGTCGATATTCTTCATTCCGTCATTTCCGTTCATTTTATCAAAAGGATTTACTACATTAAGCGCCATCTGTATTACGAAAAGCGAACTAGGCACGCGGGAAATTCGAAAAGGCCGCGCGAAAGATAAAATAATATCTAATTATAGGAAAAATGGTAAAATTATAGGAAAATAAAGGAAAGCATCGAAATATAGGAAAAATTATAAAATAAAGGAAGAGTGGCTTATTGTACGGACGGGCTCGAGGAAGTAGTCTAGAAGCTCAAAGATTGTACCAGGAGCAGATTCCTCAAAGATGACGTTCCAGAAGACGTAGAGGAACAAGTCCTACCAAATGACCATCTCCACCTCTAACACAGGCGTAAGCCCGTAGCACAAATAATTCAAAAATTCCAGATGTGTTAACATCTGCAAATATGCGTTGTCGCAAATCATCAAGGCTACATACAAATATCTGTCTTGTACACCAAAATCCTTCAGATATCCCTAGAAGAAAAAATCGCGTGGATTTAAATCTGGAGATTGGGTTGACCTTGAATTGCTCCGCCTCAACCTATCAACCTCAAAGGAAACCTAGCATCCAGATGAGGCCAAAAACGTATAGAATGTCTCACCATTGTTGGGTCAGGGCAGTAGCAGCCCTAGCAAGTTTTTCAGGTGGTTTCGCACTGCCCTAGGGCCAGCCCTGCGTGAGGGTTACTTTGGCTCTACTGGTAATGGTTATGTAAATGAAGTATTCCGGCCTCATTGGACATTAGCAGAATACTGGAGAATTAAAGGCCTATTCGACGAGGGTAGGTCAGCTTCGTCTAAAACTTGTAGGGTTTAACCACCGATTTCCTTTATTTAATGTTTTCGGTTTTATTTAATTTATTGATTTAATAACAATTACTGGCTCTTTTCCTGTATATTTAATGGATACAGGGCCGTTTTAACCAAATTTGGGCCCAAAGGCAGACTTGTGGTGTGTCTAACTGTGGGACCTCCCTACCAGAGTTGCAAACACTCAAATTTGTCAATTTGTTAAAAAACTAACTGTTTACTTTTTAAGATCACGATAGAGATCGGCGTTTGAATAAGAAATAATCCGTTTTTTTATTTTTATCCATAATCGACAATTATTCGAAAAATATCCGAAAAAACGATTAATTTCGCATGTTAAATCGATGTTTATTCGTATAAACAGGAATTCATACCTCAAACTTGGAATGGTTATCTCTAGGGGACCGTTTTTTCCCATCATTTTGACGTCAGAGCATACGTGTTTTCTCATACGATTTTCAATGGTATTAAATCCTAGTTTCAGATAATTTCATCCCCCTGTGTCGAAAAAGGGTTCAAACATCTTTTTGCTTTTCCCTTCGCTATCCCCGTATTGATAGCGACGGTCCCCTCGTCATTCGGACTTCGCGGTTCTCAAGGGCATTGTCACTGCTGACAATTTTGACAGCGCTAACAATGCCGGACTTAATCCTTCCACATGGAGAGGTCGGGAGAGCGAGCTGACCCGTCGCTATCAATGGTGGGGTTTCAAACCCTAAATTTCGAAATGGCCGGGGAGTCGAACAACAAAAAACTACAGTTGTAAAAACGGGAGGTTGCGCGGGGTAAAAACTCCTAAAGAGGGGAGACGCGTGCGAGGGGGCGATTTTTTTCCCCATACACGTCACTGGAAACGGTCCCCGAGATCTTACCATAGGGAATACGGCCGGATAACCATTCGAAGTTCGAGGTATGAATTCCTGGTATAAATTATTCCTTAAAAACAGTTAACCAACATTTTTCTGATTTATCGAAATCGTGGCATTTAATTTATTTGTTCCGTCGATCTCTACTTCACGACATCCATTTTTAAACTTAGTTTATAAATGAGATACAAACGTTTACAGGACGAGAGTCAAGAAGTGGTTTTTACGCAGACTTTACTCGTAGAAATGGTAAAATGCGCACTCAATCCTGGATCTAGTAGTTTGTGGCGCGGGCCCCCTTGTGGTGCGGGCCCCTAGGCAGTTTCCTCGACCGCCTGTGCCTTAAAACGGCATTACGGATATTTTACTTTTATCAGTTAACTAATTTTGAATAAAATAAAAATATAAATTAAATTTAATTATTATTTAATATTTCATTTTTCTCAGATTTTTTTGTCATGGTGTGATTTAAATCAATGATTTTTAAAAAAAATTTACGATATAAATCTGGTTTTAAATTCTGATTTAAATCAGCCAACATGATTGCGGTATTAGTGGCAACATTTATTACCGTTTATTAATTTTTCAAAACAGCACGCTATTTTATACTTCAGTATCTACTCGCCTATGCATTCGGAGTAGCTACACTCAATTTTCAAATGAAATTAATAAACAATTTTATCCGCTCTGAAACTCCACCGATTATAAAATTTTAAATCAATTCCTTCAGGAGGTTTTGGGAATTTGTATATTTAATTTCGATAATTAAAAGCGTTCGTGATTATAAAATTTATTTTTAACTTTATTTAAAATACCTCGTATCCTTTGTCAGACTTCTTACTTCCAAAAATGGGATAATGAACTTTTGCTACTAGTTAATAAATTTTATCGCTTCACTGATAAAAAGCAACTGATCATTTCAGTTTTAAGGTTGTATACCCGTTTTTGGGGTTAATTTTTAGAAGCCCATGTCTCGGAAAGAAACGCTTTAAGATCCATGTTATTTTATTTAAAATTTATTGTTTCACGTGAAATCACATTTTGACCAAGTCACGTCGACAAAAGAGCTAGCGTTTGTTTTGGAAAGTGACAAGGTAACTCAAAAGAGGCTTAAAATGACGTCTAAATAGAGTAACCACTACACTTTAACTACTAGTTGGTTTTCAGAAGTTAATCTCTTTTGTTGGCAGATCGACCACCGAGATATATACAATTGAAATGTGTTTTTGGCCATAAATCTTCCGAAGTAAATTTTATATTCCGATTCAATAATAATCAGTAGTAATTACGCGGTCGAAAACAAGTTAATCGAGCCAATAATACAATTTATAAAAAAAATTCACATTTAAAATGTCGAAAGTTAAGACTGATAAACTGGTCGAGTCAAAAGTACGTACAATAAATAAAATTCTTTATTTAAAATTAAACGCTACAAAAAATGGAACGCCTATCTCGAGCGAGGGAGTTAAATAAACATATAAAAAATGATACATTCCAAGGTGAATTTGGTTAAACGGTGAAGACCCCTTCGATGGGGAAGCCCATGTCGACCCAGCGTTTTTTGTCCGAGGAGAGCATGCACTCACGCAGTTCCTTTTTGCAGGCGCCGAAGCTAATTTTCGTCCAATCGAACGTGGTCGCCGTGAAGTAGCGCTGAATTATCTTCCGCAAATAAATCGTTGGACGACTACAATTCCCAGAAAATAAACGTTCTTCACATTAAATACTTGATAAAGGTTCTTATTAGATAAAAGAATTAATTAGATTTCGTCTACTTTTAAATTTAAATGGAATACAAATATAAGGGACTCTTTGCCATTGTTTACTGGAATATCTATCGCAGGGCCCTTGCTCAAATCTTAATTTTTTTATAGGACTATTTTTACAAAACTGTAGGATTTTATAGGACTATATATGCTATTTATTTTACTAACTTTAAGCTAGGAGCAACAAACACAACACCCCACACAAGGAGAACGCAGCCCGTCAAAAGTCGTGGATTTTCTTGTGTACATTTTTCATTGGCTAGACGCTTTAGCGCCTGCTGCCGTCGGAAGGGGAAAATTTGGAAATTGTCTCCCCCCCGCCCGTAAAACGTTCAGTGTAAAGGCTCGTGACCGAAATTTGAAGTGCAAATTCACTGAGTGCCTTCCCCCCCGGTTGCTACAACTTCCTTTACTGCTTTCGACCGTCATTATATCTCTAGGTGACGTAGTTTTTATACTCTTTGGTCCAATGAAGTTCATACACAACCCTTCGTTAGCGTGCTTAAAGGCTAGTTGCCTTCTCCTTGTGTTTGTTGCTAATAGCTTTAAGCATTTAAAAACAATCTATATTTATTGAAATAAATCTTTGATTTTCACTTAAAAAATAGAAACTATTTAACCATTTTATCACAAAAATATACTAGTAGCTAACCATGTTAACAATAACAAAAATATAGAGTAGAATGATTTGGTATAGGAATTTATCATATAGCTAAATCTAGCAATTTAACTGACAATTGTGAGTGTCTGGATTTGAAAATGGTCAAAATATCAAAATTATAGGACTTTTGAGGGATTTTGCTAAAAATATAGGATGTTGTAAGAAATTTTTTTAAATATAGGATATTATAGGAATTATAGGAACTCTGTCGGCCCTGCTATCGCGTTTGTGCGTCCTACGTCACAAGATGTCGATCCCCCTCTTTTCTCGTAGCGCCTGAGGGAGCTTCGCTAGCTTGTGACGTAAAAACCGTGTACCAATCGCAAACGTTTCCCCCTAAAACTCGAGACAGACGCGTCAACGTGTTCAGATTTTTTACGAAACTTGTATCTAGGCCTATCAAAGAATGTTATTTTTCGTATCTCGATTTGTAGGGATGATAAAAAACCTTAATTAGGGGACCAAGTTATTAGATGGTTAAGCTAAAAAATATATTAGTAGGCTACTTACGTATAAAATCAACGGAATAAAATTAGGATAAAAAACTTTAAATACGTAATAAATTGTTATTTAAAAACATGTTAAAATGTTTATCTAATAACATTAGATAAACATTTTAACACATTTTTACATAAATTTTTATTTCGTTATTAAAGTTGTTTCTCCTAATTTTATTCCATTCTTAGATGGTAATTGTTTGAAATATAACAATCGCCTATTTTTGCGTCGATTCTTCTATTCTCTAAAAGTTTTAAATTTCCCTAGACCTACCATCACTTATTCATACTTAGCATTGACAATGTTGAAATGAGTCGCGGGGTTCAGTTTAAGGGGAATGAGCTTAAAGGCCTAGGTTTTCTTCTGCCAGTCCCCCTTTAAATTAGGCCAACTTGTTCAGCGGTTGGCCTACCACCAGGGTATTTGTGCTCCACTAAGTTAATTTAAACAGAGAAAGGCAGAAAAAAACCTAGGCCTTTAAGCTTACTGTTAAAGCGGGTGAATTTTCCCGAAATTCTTTTAAATATCATTTACGTAAACAATGTAATCACCGTATAAGTCTGCGTATATCATCGCCCAAACGTCCAAAGTCGTTAGGGTTAAGTCCGATTTGGCAGATGACAAAGACCACGCAAGGGTCTTCGGTTTTCTCCTCGACTTTGTCAGCCCATTCCAACCAATCGTGGACCTTCCGCCTTCTCTTGTATTCGTGTGAATTGACGTAAGCCGAGTCGTACACGGGGACGAGAAACCCACCCTCGTGGTACTGGCCTTCCTCGAGGGCCACGTACAATCCAGACACGGCGATCCCGGTATTCGCGTGCGGCCCTTTTTTGTGATGTTTGTTTTTGCGTCCTTTGGCCGTCGGCTTCGGCGTGTCGTGGTCGTTTTCACCCCAGTTCAACGCTGGCATTCTTAGCATAGAGAAATACGATGGCATCTCTGGCTTGGCTGTTGTCCTCTGGCGTTTACGGGCCCGAATACAACGCGCGCAATTAGGGGCTCGACCTTGAAGCTCGTCAAGGGTATCGTCTGTGTTATTGTGACGTTCATGGTCATCGTCCTCGAGATTATCACGTTCAACGTTGACGTCCGTGTGAGTGTCAGTGTCCATATGATTGTTCTGTTCAAGGTCATTGTCACTTTGATAGTCAAAACGCGTTAGTTCGTCGTCGCGGGTATTACGTATTAAACGGTACATTTCAATGGCTTCCAGATATTTCACCAAATCGGGGGGTAGTTGTCGGTCAGCATTGTCAGTTTGCCCAAAGCCTATCGCGATGACCAACGACACAAAAGCAATGGCTCGCGTGTCCTGATAAAAAATAATTCATTAATTTTCTACAAAATAGCCATAGCTTATTAACCTACCATATTAGTCGTTATAACTAGTTTAAAAGCTCAGCTCAAAGTTTCGTGTGGACTGAGTGAGAACGCGCCGTGTTGTGTCAAATAGATCCTCACCACCGAATTTCCATTCCACGTCACAGTTTAAATTTCTTAGCATTAAAGTTAGTTCATTAGAAGAAATATAACTTACGACGCTAACGCCCCCTGGTCTTGTTAATTTGGAAGCTCGGTAAAACGCGACACGGCGACGTGCATTGGCGCGATTTTTAAAACGCTATCTAACTGCTGACGTAAGTTTCAGAGTATGTATAGATCGAATACAGTCAAGACCAGTTAAAAAAATACGGTGGGGCAAGAGTAGAAGCACGGCCAACTTTGATCACTCGCTGTTCGCGCTATAAAAGCCAACCCATTCGTTGAAGTTTCTATGTTAACCTATGAGCAAAAGATATCTGTAAGGTTTCTAATAGTTTTTGCATTGAAGCCAATATAAAAACGAGCGTGGCGCTGAACTCCTACAGTATATAGGGGGAAAATACTTGCTCACGGAATTTCGTCGAATGGGTTGGTCGTTGTAGGGCGAGAGAAGTTACCGCTTTAGCACCAGCATAGAGGAATAGCCCTGGAGTGGTATTGATAGTTCTGATTGAGCTAAGCACTGACGTTCCTCTTCAGAAATCGCGTAAAGGGGGATGTAGAAACGGGGGGTATGTCGAGGTAGACTTTTATCTATTCCTCCATGTTTTCATACATTCCAACACAGGCAGCGCGATCTACCGGTTAGGGTTTGAATTCTTTAAAAAGTCTACCTCGACTTTCCCCCCTTTTTTATCCCCGCCTAGAACTGGCACTACGCTGTCGGATTTAGCGTCTTCTTTCCTTTCCTCTCCTCTACTATTCCTCCATGGCACCAGGAAGCTTTGAAGCAAATAAGCAATGAAGAATGCCATCTGTTGGCAGAAACGGTAACTGCTATTCTCTCTCTAATATATATTTTTTCTTGCACACGGCGGTGAAGTATTTGACCATGATGGCCACAAATTGATATTATTGTTCCACAAGTTTCTCTCTTTAAGAAATATTTAACGGATTCACGAAGAAAATCGTACCGTAGCAAGCCGCTCTCATTTGGCATTTGAAGTATAGTAAGTGTCATACTTATAATAATATACGATCACACCTTCTAATCACTGAATCGGACGAAAATAACTCATTCTGTATAATTATTTTTGAGTTAAAGTAGGACTAACGACTAACGAAATATAGTTGTAGACTACACTATATCAGATCAACGAAGGGAAATCAGAAATACTAAGCGACCCAAATTTATTTTTTGGGCCTAGAGTGCCAAATAATCTAGCTACTTCTCTGGTAATCGCCCTAAAGTCTCACACCTAACCGATGTTAACGCTTGTAACGGCAGGTGATGAAATTACCTGCATGGTAAACTTAATTTTTACCTCTCCGAGGGGACAAAGTCCCCTAGGAGGGGTTATACAATCAGCGTGTCCGTCTGTTGGTGGGTGTGGGTGTGTGTATGTGTGTGTGTGTGTGTGTGTGTGTGTGGCCTGCGAACGCGTTCGGGATTTGAACCCGAGACCTCCTGCTTGACAGGCGGACGTTCTACCAGAGAACCACCGACGCTTGTTACGCTTCATTGAAAATTAGACCTTCAGCGTTATCGGAAGCGTATTTAATAGAGTACGAAATTTTGGTTTAATTGAAATAGAATTAAAATTGAAATTATTGTATCGAAGAAATTCAAATTTAGCGTTTTCTCTTTTGATTTAAAACAAATGCGCCACCCAGGTTTCGAAACCAGGCCATTCGGCTTGGCAGTCGAGCGCTCTACCACAGAACCAGCGATAGCTGCTTAGCTTCACTGAAAATAAGACACTCATCTTAAGCATAATAGGTAATAAAGTCTTGAATTTTTTTATGAATGAAATTATGTTGATTTAAATATTTATGAACTAAATTTATAAAAAATTTATAATTTTATAACTAATTTATGAATTAATAATTTAATTGTAAAATACGATCATAACGAAGAATCGAACCCAGGTTGTCGTGTTACTGAGCAGATGTTTTACCGCCGAGCTACTAACTTGGTTGAAAACAAAACACATCACAGGCAAAATATTGAAGTAAAGGAACCGTTATGATACGGCGATTTTTTCATTTTGGTGAACTTGTTTATATTATTATAAATATATTAAACTCCATGGTTTCGTCTCAATTATTTTAATTAAAATTAATATTTTATAACGGGCGGGATTGAACCGGGACTATGTTTTAAGTAAATAACTCTGAATTGCGGTCGTCTCGAGAAATTAATACGACTAGGGACAATTCTTCCGAGGAGAGGTATATTTTGGCTTGCCAACTTGTTAAATTTACTTTTTATTGAATTTAATGAATTTCCGATTTACGCGGTATTTTGAATGTTAAAATTCAGCTGTTGTTTTTGAATTTTGAAAAGTGGTTTCTTGGTCAGTGGCTTCTTCTTCATTCCATCGTCCACCACAGTTTGAATAACTGAAGGGTAGCTTAGAAATACTAGCAACTGCCACCAGATGGCACTTTTCTCGTATCCTTTTTATACTCACCTTGATGTCGTTTAATCACCCGACGCCAGATCGGAGATAAACAGAACATCTATTTTACTGCAGGATCTCTGCTTGTACTTCTGAAATCGTTCATCCGACTATGTGACCAGTCGAAAGGCTAATTAAAAAGGTTAAAGGTTGACGGTATCGCCCATCCACGAGACACACATTAGACTTTGCTTTTCGAAGCAGAAACGACTCAACGTGGTGGCGGTTCCTAATTTAATTGGCTGCGGATTACGTGATCTAGTTCGTTATTGCTAGAATAGAATTACTTAATGTGGAAAAACGACTTTGGACCAATTTAAATTGGGAACCGTTGCTACGAAAAAACCCACCGGCAGAGCCCACCAGCGGAAATTCCGAGTGCTTTGAAGTGTTATGAATTGGAACTTCCATAATTTATTTTTCCGATGATATGACGCACATTTAGTCACTGGTTGGAAGCTTACGTAATTTGATTGACGTCTCTGGATTAAAGTTTTTTTAAGGAAATATGTTATTTAAGAGTTATGGCTTGGATTTTTAGGTGTGGGCTAATTCTCTTTAGGGTCATGCAAAAACCATTGGCCGTTTTATGAAATACATGGAAACTGGTTTATGGTTGTTCAAAAGATGATGTCTTGGTTTAGGTTTAGGTAGTTTAAGTATTAACAATAATGTGTTTATTTATGCTTGAGGATAATTACTATGTTGATGCGATTTTAGCATTTCTTCTAATCCCCCACATGCTCTTGCAGAAAGATCCTAACCCCTCAACAAAGTCTCTCTTCCGACCGCAAAAGAAGCATACGCCACTTTTGTGTCAGGGAAAAATTCGGCCATAAAGACTGCAGATCGTCTTATTATATAGCCATTACATAGATATATGAAATAGTATAGATCCACAATTCCACGAAGGAATGATACGGAAATGACAACTAGCAGACAGCGCTTATTTTTTGGATGCGCTTCGTTACAGCGCCATCTTTCCATCAAAACCAAAATTACAATTGACTTCAACTCCACGTTACTCTAGGGATATCAACATTATTAGGCCTAATCTATCACTTTCTTATTTTCCAAATACTAATTTTGGTCACCGATAGATGGCCCTATTACGTAGCGCATCCAGAAATTATTTTCCTAAATCTAATTTTGGTCACCGATAGATGGCACTATTACGTAGCGCATCCAGGAAATATTTTCCAAATACTAATTTGGGTCACCGATAGATGGCCGTATTGCGTAGGGGGGGGGGGCAGAATAACAATATTAGCGGGGATTGGTGTATATAGCAACGAGGCCTTCACACCAGGCGCACAGGGAGAAAAGTCCGCGAGCAAACGTTATTGAGAAAGAACAAACTCGCTAAAAGGGATGCACATCAGAAAAATAAATACCAAAAGAACAATAATCACAATCATCGCGGAAAAGCTTTACGAAGAAGTTTCCAAGTGTCCAAAATCACATCTTGCCAACCCGCGTGAACGGCGGTGAGAACACCCACCACGGAGTCCGGGAGACCCCGCGCCTGGAGCGAATGGTAGAGATTCCGCCGAGGGGTCGCGAAGGAGGCACACGCGAACTTCAGCGTCCTCTCGTATTGCGTATCACATCCTGAAAACATTTTCCAAATACTAATTTTGGTCACCGGTAGATGGCACTATTACGTAGCTCATCCATAAAATATGCGTCTTCTGCTAGCTGTCTCTTCCGGGTTCTTCCCAAGGGCATGTATGCGGCGTAAGGTATCTATGCTATTTCATATATCTATGAGTCAGTCTACGTAAGTATAAATGCATATATTCTTGGTGAGAACGTGTCTACAACAGTTTACATGTCTGTTCTCAGATGCTAACACAGATTCTAAAATAGATTCTACATTACGTAACTTTCGAATATAACTGTAGATTCTGCAAAGACGAAAAATAGAATCCAGTATTGCCCTGCCAGTACCATACACAAAAAACCATTTACAAGTCTTTTAAAATGACGATACAAGATAGGACAATACAGCGCGAGCTTATCATTAAACAGAATGCTTCGCTGCAAAGCACTTTAGGCCAGAGATAATAATGATGACTGGCAAAGCGACATTTCTTGGCCGCCGCCAAATGATTATTTCGCGTCGTTACGGGAGTTCCAACAGAATCCGCTCGTTAGGCTTAGCGGAAAAAAGAAGGAAAAAAAAACCAGTAGGACGCGAAAAAAGAGGGAGACCTTTCCGAAGACAACGGCTTGATGGCAACAGTCGCTCCCTCTGACGGCGGGTGGGAGCGGCACACCGCGCGATAATTTAATAGCGGCCGCGCCAATAGAGCGACATCCCGCGGATTCTGATGAGACGCGGAGGCCACGCAGACTGACTTAAATTGGCGCAATCATCTTAGATGGCGCTGGGGAGTAAAAGGGAAGGGGAAGGCGGAGGTCGGGTCACGGCGCGCCAATTACCGCTAACGAATTTTAAAGGGCACAATCCCCGGGTAGGCCATCAACAAAGTACCATCTATGGTACAATGAAGCCCCTCGCCACTGTTCCATTTGGTGTTCGCTGTCAAGACACCCGCTCAAAGTAATGTCGAAGAGTCTTACACAAACGACCCGGGGGTACACGGAACAAGATAGCCAAGCGCAACGTAACTTACACACCTCAACGATATACTTAAAAATGGAATTATCAAGAATGTACTTATTTCTACTTAGGCATCGTGGTATAGTTTCCCCGCTACCATGATCTTTTAATGTCATGCTTAAGGAGATTACGTTACTTATGCTGTTATTTACTGTTACCATTACGTGTTATTACAATTTCGATACATGGTGGCGCCACATGACGCGGAATTAGGTTATATTTTGGCGTTTTTTTAATTAAAGCAGAGTTGCGCATGCGCACGTGCAAAAGGAAACGTAGATCTTGCTCTCCACTAGGGCTGCCTGGCTCTATGAACATCGAGACTTTTAATCAATCATCGATTGTTTTATTTACTCCTTTTTTGTCTATCGATGGTCAGTTGTTCTCAATAAGTTTGCATATTACTATACGGCAAAACTGTATCTATATTACACTATTAAGAAACGCCCCATTGGTTTTTAAAATAAGTCTGACTATAGAGAGCTGCATTTTAAGCAGAAATGTTACCATTCCCACCAATTTCCGTTGAAACATTATCCACAACAATCGCATTTCCGTTTAAATATTACCATTCCATTTAACATAAATTTTCTTATTCCTTTCCATTTAACATAAATTTTCTTATTCCTTTCCATTTCACATAAATTTTCTTATTCCTTTCCATTTCACATAAATTTTCTAATTCCTTTCCATTTCACATAAATGTTCTTATTCCTATCCATTTCACTTACATTTTCTTATTCCTTTCCATTTCACATACATTTTCTTATTCCTATCCATCTCACATAAATTTTCTTCTTCCTTTCCATTTCACATAAATTTTCTTATTCCTTCCCATTTCACATTAATTTTATTATTCCTTCCCATTTCATATAAATTTTATTATTCCTTTCCATTTCACATAAATTTTATCATTCCTTAAGTTCCAATTTCAATAAATTTTATAATTCCTTTCCATTTAACGTAAATTTTATCATTCCTTTCCATTTTAAATAAATTTAATCATTCCTTTCCATTTAACGTAAATTCTATAATTCCTTTCCATTTAAAATAAATTTTATCGTTCCTTTCCATTTAGAATAAATTTTATCATTCCTTTCCATTTTAAATAAATTTTCTCGTTGCTTTCCATTTAACATAAATTTTCTTAGTCCTTTCCATTTCACACAAATTTTCTGATTCCTTTCCATTTTAAATAAATTTTCTCGTTGCTTTCCATTTAACATAAATTTTCTCGTTGCTTTCCATTTAACATAAATTTTCTTAGTCCTTTCCATTTAACATAAATTTTCTGATTCCTTTCCATTTTAAATAAATTTTCTCGTTGCTTTCCATTTAACATAAATTTTCTTAGTCCTTTCCATTTAACATAAATTTTCTTATTCCTTTCCATTACCTACCATTCCCATTCAAAGTATTGCGACCATAGGGAAAATTCACGACCATTCTTGAACTCAAAGTTATCTTTTTAATCCATTCCATAACCGGAAAAAAACATATGAATCTGATCTTGGCCCTTTGCCGCGGTATTCCCAAGGTTACCATGCTAAATGGTAAAATCGTTCGTTATGGTTCGTCTGACAACCTGGGTTCACAAGGATATTTCCTAAGGGGAGGAAATCTGGATACATAGTCCAAGGGGTAATCTTCATACCATTATTTGTGTATTTTGGATATTCGCCAACTTTGTAAACTACATTCTCGGGAAAACACAACAACATCAAGTGTGCACATGGATCTATAAGCTTCATTCAATTTTAGAGTTCGACTAAGACTAAAAAAGGATGTTTTGAATCGTCTTTATTCGTGGCTCGTTTGTAGCATTGTATACATCGCAAATCTTTCGAATTCAGAAGCCTTTATGCTCCAATCTTCAACTGACGATGTTAGACACAAATCTCTTCCTAGCCTAATCCAATTGCAAAGTGGAATTCATTACAATCAAATTTATTTCACAATATATTTATTATAAATATAAATATTATTTCTGGCTCCAATCAATAGATGCCACACATGTATACTTTTCCATTTGGTTGACTTAACTTTATGAACTTTAATAAATTAACGTCATATTTACGTAGATTTATCAGACCAAACGGACTGAAAAGACCACGCAGTAAACTAGGAGACGCAGCTGCGGATAATATGAAGGGAAATTTACATTTAAATGGAAAAATTAATCCGAGAATTATGAATCTAATTAGCTGCAAATTAAAGATTCCGCGAATCGGAAAATTCTTCCAGTTCCGGTAAGAGAGTTAGTACAGACTAGGAAGGACATAATTGCGCGCATTTCTATAGAACGGATAGCTTTCATTTGAAATTTACTTTTCAAGTTGTTTTAAGGAAAGTTAATTTTATTTAAAATTCTGGCAATTTAGCCGAAATTTTTGTGATTGCATCAATAAAAACGAAATGTATTTCTCATTGTGTCTTTTGAACCGAAATTTATTTCACATTGCACTAATAGAACCCGAATTGATTTCACTTTGAACTAATAGAACTGAGTTCCTTTAGCATTGCACTATTAGAACCGAATTCCTTAAGCATTGCACTAGTAGAACCCTAATTTATTTCACATTGGACTAATAGATCCCTAATGCATTTCATAATGCACTAATAGAAACCCAATTTTTTCATATTGCACTAATAGAACCCTAATTTATTTCACATTGGACTAATAGATCCCTAATGTATTTCATAATGCACTAATAGAACCCTAATTTATTTCATATTGCACTAATAGAACCCTAATTTATTTTACATTAAGTCTCTAGAACCGAAATCAATTTCACAATGCGTCAATGTATTTCAAAGGATTTTTTTTATCGTACTAAGAATTTAATTGTACTTATCGAACTAAGAATTTAATAGTCCTTTTCAAACTAATAATTTAGTTGTCCTTATCGAATTAAAATCTTAATTGTCCTTATCGAACTAAAATCTTAATTGTCCTTATCGAACTAAAATCTTAATTGTCTTTATGGAACTAAGATTTTAATTTTCCTTATTGAACTAAAATCGTAATTGTCCTTATCGAACTAAAATTTTAATTCTCCTTATGGAATTAAAATCTTAATTGTCTTTATGGAACTAAGATTTTAATTTTCCTTATGGAACTAAAATCTTAATTGTCCTTATCGAACTAAAATCTGAATTGTCGTTATCGAAATAAAATCGTAATTGTCCTTATGGAACTAAAATCTTAATTGTCCTTATGGAACTAAAATCTTAATTGTCCTTATGGAACTAAAATCTTAATTGTCCTTATGGAACTAAAATCTTAATTGTCCTTATGGAACTAAAATCCTAATTATTTCATCTATTTTCGCATAGTAATTGAACATTTTACGCGTACTATGGGAATAAAAACTATTGTTCCACAAGATCTTTAGTAGAATTAAGACTGTTTCACGATTTAAAACGCGGAAACATATTTCATTGTTGCGTAAAAGGCGGCAAATACGGTACAAAAGGTAATAAGGTGAAACAAAAATGCGAGTTAGAGCAGCGCGTCAAATGGCGGGAAGGCGGCGCGTGTCCTGCCACGCGTAGCGCACGCTCTCCATCTCGTTAGTGATAACGAAAGTGGCGCCGAGTAACAACAGCGGAGAGCTCTGGAGTTGCTTTTTGGAAACAATCAACGTGACATTTTCCGGAGCCAAAATCAACGCTCGCCGTCAACTCGAGGAGTGAACGGAAGTGTGACTGACTAAAGGAAAGAGGAAAAAAGCTTTTATTTGAGGTCCGGAGGCGCGGAATAAGTCAATTTGTCGCGTTAGGGTCGGGCCTTGATTGAGGGAAAGTCGTTGAGATGGAACGTACCGACTTTTATGTTCACTCGCTGCGGGGCGCTCGCCACTTCTCTGCTCAAATGGCGTAACTTCGATTTGGCCACAATTTCAAAAACAAATTTCTCGACGGTAAAATATAATATAATATAATATAATATAATATAATATAATATAATATAATATAATATAATATAATATAATATAATATAATATAATATAATATAATATAATATAAAAAATATAATATAATATAATATAATATAATATAATATAATATAATATAATATAATATAATATAATATAATAAATAATAATAGATATAATACAAAATATTAAAATGATTAAAAATTCAATTAATAATGATTAATGATAGCTAAATAATAATATTCAGTTTTTAAAATTAACGACTGATTTTCACTAACTAGAGCAAAAACGCCATGACGCAAAAAATCTCAATTAGGCCTAATATTTTTTTGCGTCGTCGTTCGCCACTGAGGAGTTTTTGGCCCTAATGAAAACCAACCTTTAGGCCTAATACAACTTTTGGCCCGCATGAAAACCAACCTTTAGGCCTAATACAACTTTTGGCCCTAATGAAAACCAACCTTTAGGCCTAATACAACTTTTGGCCCTAATGAAAACCAACCTTTAGGCCTAATACAACTTTTCGCCCTCATGAAAACCAACCTTTAGGCCTAATACAACTTTTGGCCCTAATGAAAACCAACCTTTAGGCCTAATACAACTTTTGGCCCTAATGAAAACCAACCTTTAGGCCTAATACAACTTTTGGCCCTAATGAAAACCAACCTTTAGGCCTAATACAACTTTTGGCCCTCATGAAAACCAACCTTTAGGCCTAATACAACTTTTGGCCCTCATGAAAACCAACCTTTAGGCCTAATACAACTTTTGGCCCTAATGAAAACCAACCTTTAGGCCTAATACAACTTTTGGCCCTAATGAAAACCAACCTTTAGGCCTAATACAACTTTTGGCCCTCATGAAAACCAACCTTTAGGCCTAATACAACTTTTCGCCCTCATGAAAACCAACCTTTAGGCCTAATACAACTTTTGGCCCTAATGAAAACCAACCTTTAGGCCTAATACAACTTTTGGCCCTAATGAAAACCAACCTTTAGGCCTAATACAACTTTTGGCCCTAATGAAAACCAACCTTTAGGCCTAATACAACTTTTGGCCCTCATGAAAACCAACCTTTAGGCCTAATACAACTTTTGGCCCTCATGAAAACCAACCTTTAGGCCTAATACAACTTTTGGCCCTAATGAAAACCAACCTTTAGGCCTAATACAACTTTTGGCCCTAATGAAAACCAACCTTTAGGCCTAATACAACTTTTGGCCCTCATGAAAACCAACCTTTAGGCCTAATACAACTTTTGGCCCTAATGAAAACCAACCTTTAGGCCTAATACAACTTTTGGCACTAATGAAAACCAACCTTTAGGCCTAATACAACTTTTGGCCCTCATGAAAACCAACCTTAAGGCCTAATACAACTTTTGGCCCTCATGAAAACCAACCTTTAGGCTACAACTTTTGGCCCTAATGAAAACCAACCTTTAGGCCTAATACAACTTTTGGCCCTAATGAAAACCAACCTTTAGGCCTAATACAACTTTTGGCCCTAATGAAAACCAACCTTTAGGCCTAATACAACTTTTGGCCCTCATGAAAACCAACCTTTAGGCCTAATACAACTTTTGGCCCTAATGAAAACCAACCTTTAGGCCTAATACAACTTTTGGCACTAATGAAAACCAACCTTTAGGCCTAATACAACTCTTGGCCCTAATGAAAACCAACCTTTACGCCTAATACAACTTTTGGCCCTAATGAAAACCAACCTTTAGGCCTAATACAACTTTTGGCCCTCATGAAAACCAACCTTAAGGCCTAATACAACTTTTGGCCCTCATGAAAACCAACCTTTAGGCTACAACTTTTGGCCCTAATGAAAACCAACCTTTAGGCCTAATACAACTTTTGGCCCTCATGAAAACCAACCTTTAGGCTTAATACAACTTTTGGCACTAATGAAAACCAACCTTTAGGCCTAATACAACTTTTGGCCCTCATGAAAACCAACCTTAAGGCCTAATACAACTTTTGGCCCTCATGAAAACCAACCATTAGGCCTAATACAACTTTTGGCCCTCATGAAAACCAACCTTAAGGCCTAATACAACTTTTGGCACTAATGAAAACCAACCTTTAGGCCTAATACAACTTTTGGCCCTCATGAAAACCAACCTTAAGGCCTAATACAACTTTTGGCCCTCATGAAAACCAACCTTTAGGCCTAATACAACTTTTGGCCCTAATGAAAACCAACCTGTAGGCCTAATACAACTTTTGGCCCTAATGAAAACCTACCTTTAGGCCTAATACAACTTTTGGCCCTAATGAAAACCAACCTTTAGGCCTAATACAACTTTTGGCCCTCATGAAAACCAACCTTTAGGCCTAATACAACTTTTGGCCCTCATGAAAACCAACCTTTAGGCCTAATACAACTTTTGGCCCTAATGAAAACCAACCTTTAGGCCTAATACAACTTTTGGCCCTAATGAAAACCAACCTTTAGGCCTAATACAACTTTTGGCCCTCATGAAAACAAACCTTTAGGCCTAATACAACTTTTGGCCCTCATGAAAACCAACCTTTAGGCCTAATACAACTTTTGGCCCTAATGAAAACCAACCTTTAGGCCTAATACAACTTTTGGCCCTAATGAAAACCAACCTTTAGGCCTAATACAACTTTTGGCCCTCATGAAAACCAACCTTTAGGCCTAATACAACTTTTGGCCCTAATGAAAACCAACCTTTAGGCTTAATACAACTTTTGGCACTAATGAAAACCAACCTTTAGGCCTAATACAACTCTTGGCCCTAATGAAAACCAACCTTTAGGCCTAATACAACTTTTGGCCCTAATGAAAACCAACCTTTAGGCCTAATACAACTTTTGGCCCTCATGAAAACCAACCTTTAGGCTACAACTTTTGGCCCTAATGAAAACCAACCTTTAGGCCTAATACAACTTTTGGCCCTCATGAAAACCAACCTTTAGGCTTAATACAACTTTTGGCACTAATGAAAACCAACCTTTAGGCCTAATACAACTTTTGGCCCTAATGAAAACCAACCTTTAGGCCTAATACAACTTTTGGCCCTAATGAAAACCAACCTTTAGGCCTAATACAACTTTTGGCCCTAATGAAAACCAACCTTTAGGCCTAATACAACTTTTGGCCCTAATGAAAACCAACCTTTAGGCCTAATACAACTTTTGGCCCTAATGAAAACCAACCTTTAGGCCTAATACAACTTTTGGCCCTCATGAAAACCAACCTTTAGGCCTAATACAACTTTTGGCCCTCATGAAAACCAACCTTTAATCCTAATACAACTTTTGGCACTAATGAAAACCAACCTTTAGGCCTAATACAACTTTTGGCCCTAATGAAAACCAACCTTTAGGCCTAATACAACTTTTGGCCCTCATGAAAACCAACCTTTAGGCCTAAAACAACTTTTGGCCCTCATGAAAACCAACCTTTAGGCCTAATACAACTTTTGGCCCTAGTGAAAACCAACCTTTAGGCCTAATACAACTTTTGGCCCTAATGAAAACCAACCTTTAGGCCTAATACAACTTTTGGCCCTCATGAAAACCAACCTTTAGGCCTAATACAACTTTTGGCCCTCATGAAAACCAACCTTTAGGCCTAATACAACTTTTGGCCCTATTATAAGCCTTGGCTGAGTTGTAAACCAGCGTATGTATGCGATTTCTCAGGCCAAATTCGTGAAATCTTTATCAAGAGATGTGATGTAAATTGCTTAACTTTCCGCGCGTTACAAAATACGCGTCAAAAACTACTTAGAAGGGAAACAGAAGTTAGAGGAGTGACACATCCCAAAGCGCGCTCAGTTAACCTTTAACCTTTTAAATTGGTTTTTCATTGATCCAGCAGTTTTTCAAAAGTACAAGGAGCTGAAGCGTTTTAAAATTTCTAGTCCACTTTTTCCATTTTCCATGTAAATTAAGTTTTTTTTTTAAATTTATCTTCGGTGATAAGTTAAGAGAAATTAGAACAGGTTAAGCTCACGCTAGAAACGTTTACGGGGAACCCTTAGAAATACGCATAGACTGTTTACATTACTTCATAAATTTAAAGTTAAAACAGTCCCAAATTAAAATTAATGTAACTTTAATATTCAAAATATTTGCTAAAAATATTTTCTGCTATTAAAAAACTCGAAATACAAAATATGCTAATTATCATAAAGAAAGTCGAATTTTTTATTTACAATTTCCCAAAGCAATGAAAAGATTCTAATAAAATGTTATCGAAACTGCGCTTTTTTGAGTTATGGCGTTTTCGGTCCGAACTAGCGGCTCAACTGATTCGGAATCAATTATTGGGAGAGGCAGCGCATTGCGAGAATAGTCGGCAGAGGGCACGAAAGATTAAGCGAGCCGAAGCTAATTCTTGGAGAGCAAACAATATAAGCAGGCGCAGAGTGCTTTCGCATTTGGGACTAACTCTATTTGGCCATTATGAGGCAAATATTCAGTTAACTCGACACGACAACGGTTTCATTCTGCAAGCGCGCCTCGTTGAGAAATTGACGAAAACGCGCCGCGAACTGCGTAGTTCTAACTCCCCTTTCTGACTACAAAGACTATTGGGTCCACATGTGCTTAAAGTTGCCCTGGAAATTATCTCGAAAGCGGTACATACATCATTTGAAGCACTGTTATTTGATTTAATACCATTTCATGTCAATTTTATAAATCAATTTTATTTAAATCGTTGATTTAATCCCATTCCATGTCAATTTTATAAATCAATTTTATTGAAATCGTTGATTTAATTCCATTTCATTTAGATCGTTGATTTAATTCCATTTCATTTAGATCGTTGATTTAATTCCATTTCATTTAAATCATTGATTTAATTCCATTTCATTTAAATCGTTGGTTTAATTTCATTTCATTTAAATCGTTGGTTTATTTTCATTTAATTTACATCGTTGATTTAATTCTATTTCATTTAAATCGTTGATTTAATTCCATTTCATTTAAATCGTTGATTTAATTCCATTTCATTTAAATCATTGATTTAATTCCATTTCATTTAAATCGTTGATTTAATTCCATTTCATTTAAATCATTGATTTAATTCCATTTCATTTAAATCGTTGGTTTAATTCCATTTAATTGAAATCGTTGATTTAATTCCATTTCATTTAAATCGTTGGTTTAATTTCATTTCATTTAAATCGTTGATTTAATTCCATTTCATTTAAATCGTTGGTTTAATTTCATTTCATTTAAATCGTTGATTTATTTTCATTTAATTTACATCGTTGATTTAATTCTATTTAATTTAAATCGTTGTTTTAATTCCATTTAATTTAAATCGTTGATTTAATTCCATTTCATTTAAATCGTTGATTTAATTCCATTTCATTTAAATCGTTGATTTAATTCCATTTCATTTAAATCGTTGGTTTAATTCCATTTCATTTAAATCGTTGATTTAATTCCATTTCATTTAAATCGTTGATTTAATTCCATTTCATTTAAATCGTTGGTTTAATTCCACTTCGTTTAAATCGTTGAATTAATTCCATTTCATTTAAATCGTTGATTTAATTCCATTTCATTTAAATCGTTGATTTAATTCCATTTCATTTAAATTCAGAGCAAACTAACTTAATTTTTTAAATCAGTAATATAAATTCAACTAAGGGCGTTATAAAATTTAGTTTAGGTTACCGCTGAACTCACGTCATTTTGTCAAGAAAAAGAGGCATTTATCATTAAAAATTAATTAAAATCAATATAAATCTGATTTAAACCAAATAAATAATTTTTTTCGATTTGAAAAAATTAAAAAAAATCAACAACCCTGATCATAAACTACTACTCATTTCGGTTGCAAGTCGAAGTTGCAGTTAGGAGCGTTGCCTACGTTATTATAAAGGTGTGGGCACGGAAAATTGCTGCAATTTATTTCTGTCATTTCAGTTCAACAATTCTGACGACTAGGTTCTCTTGTATTTGGACCCCGTTGCCTAGGCAACAGCAAGGTTTCAACATTTAGAAGTGAAGAACTACAAAAACTATGCTATTTGTAAAGTGCAAACTGTTGCATTAGAACAAATTTGGAATGTAAATACCTTTTTTGACTTTATTAGCGACCGAAACGAGTCTATAGGTGGCGTTACGGCGCTATAGCTTCCCCGAGGTTGCACCTATGAACTAGCGTCTGCTACAGACAAATTAAAAAGTCATAAGAACGTTTTTTCTTAAATAAATTTATTAAAATGTAAGCAAACGATGCAAAATTATATTAAAATGCAAGTATCATTATTTATAAAGTAAAATTTACGAATAACGACGAAGAAATACTAATAGCGTCTGCTTTAGCCGCTACCTATCTAGCTTTCAATGGCGAACCAAAGGGGGCGTTGCGATAGTTTTTGGTCGCGAATAAAGAAATTTTATTTATATAATTTAAGGGAAGAAGGTGATGATATATCGAGATAATAGATAATAGTTTTTCTAAGTGATATTATATATTTCATTAATTTAAATGGTTTTAATATAAATTCTAGTTTTGTCTCAAACCCGTTTATTAGGTTCAGATCAAGGGGCAATCTTTCGTCAATCAGAATCAAAGAAACGGGTCCCCTATTGCTGGAAGTGAGTATCAAACTCAAAAAAAGGTTCGATACGAACATTATCATTCTAGATAATAATAAGCTACGTTTAAATCCTGCACTGCAACCGGCCTTTATTTTGTTTTATTTCCCTTGTATCTCCCTCACATTGTACTGTTTTCCTGTACATACAAACTGGATATATTTTTTCTCTGTATATGTATAATTTGTATTGTCCACTGTCTTAACGTGATGGGTCTTAGGCCTCTTGTTGAGCAATAAAAGAACTAAAGAACTAAAGAACTGAGACCCTTTTCACAGCGATTCAGGATAATTTAAACCCCGTCGGCGGGTTGTGGCTAACCCCGCGACAGATAACCACTAGAGTCCCTATACTAACTATTGCTTTAAAACTCTGTTAATCCGACCCTGACAGACAGGGATAGAACTTGGACGCGGAGGAAGTTGTTCCGAGTTTTTATCCAGTGAAAACAATAAGAAGTGTCATTATTATTGATATTAGTTGATGGCAGGGAAAACACTTACTAAAATAACTAAAATAACTTTAGAATGGTTAATAATAATAATCAGCTAGGCCCAAGTCATCTAGCAACTTTCAATGCCTTTAAAGGGTTGTGTTGCTTAGGAGGGTGATGGTGAGTCAACAGTTCCCTATACTTCGATTACCGTTAACCTCAACAAATTTTTATGGAAAGGGGAAACGGAAGAACTTGGGGGAAACCCCTTTAACTCAACGCAATCATGGACTAATTAATGTATACACAGGGACGGTCCGCATAGGAAATTTAGCGGCTAGCGATTGCTAAATGTGCCCTCGAGCGGCGAATGTGCGAACTAACGACAAACTGAGTCAAGGGGGATGGAAACGGGAGGAAAGGTTTAAGGGTACAAAAAAAAAGCAGTCGCCTTGCCGGCGATATTGTAAGCTCCACGTGCGTTTGGTAAATGAATTCATTTATATTAACAATTAAATTGATTGATATTAATTTTTCGGCCCATACATTCGAGACGTTATTCTCAATTAAAAAAGTGGATTTAAGTGATTCCGATAATGGTAAATCAAAGATTTTTTTGGACAAGGCTTAGAAAAAGATGAACAGGAAAGGTATAAAGAAATCTTTCGTGTGTTCTTTATGACAATACTTCGAATCACTTTTACACGAAGGGTAAACACACAGCTTTTTCCTCATAATTAATTTGTAAAACTACTTAAATAAATTAAAGCTCTTAAATCATACACCTTATTCAAATGAACGAAAAAAACCCGTTTGTTTTTCAAATCATAAGCAGACGCCAACATCGATAGACTCCAAGACTTGCAGATAGAGGGCAGCATCGTTTTTCCGTTTGATGACGTTTTGACTCGGCTAAACTTTGCTTAAGGGGGGAGGAAAATAGGGAACAGCATTAACAAGACTTAGTCGCCGATTTTATGAGAGAGTGGCGTTGTGCGGACCGTCCCTGTGTATACATTAATTAGTCCATGACGCAATGTTCTGAACTGCTCTAAAATATTCGCTTTAGAGCAATTCAGAATGATCACAAATATAATTCAGAATATCTTCGGTATTATGGAAAACAATTTAGATTTTTCTTTAGAATTAGCCGGAACCCAAAGGTCATTTATTTACAAATCATCAATCACCTTTATGTAAACGAACACTAATTTATTATAAAGCAATAAAACATGAACTGCAATTTTATAACTTTTTATTTTCAATGACAATGTGAAACCCTTGAGTTGGGAAGTTTCTTAACCCCTTAATTTCTATTTTCTGTGGCTGGGGTCTCGAGGAACAATTTCTTGAAATCAAACTAGGGTTGTTAATTTTCCGGAAAAATAAAATGCGGAAAAATTTCCAAAAAATTTTCCGCAAATCGGAAAAATAAAAAATTTAAACATAAATTACTTTTCAAGGGTTTTTAATGTTTTAAACTTTTTATCGATTTAAAATGACTAATATCAGTAAACATACTACAAAACATTAATAGTGTTACATTGTTAACCAGTTTAAACTAGTCTATAGGTTTAGTTTTACTTTTAGATTAGAAAAAATGAGGTGAAAATGCCGCTTTATTTAAATTTACAAACAATATACTAGACGAATCATGGAATGAAAACGTTTTTAATATTTTTCGGAAAAATACGGAAAATATTCCGGAAAAAAAGGCCTCGGTAATTTTCCGCGGAAAATTTTCCGACTTACAACACTAAATCAAAAATTATGGAGGAAATGGAGATAAAACAACCGGGAGAGGTCCGCAACGAAAAACGTTCACCACCGAGGGGGTTGACAATGGGGGAAAACATCTGTAAGCCGAACTTCAAAATAGCTACCGCAGCGCCATTTCGGGATTCTTCGTAATCGAAAAGGCAGAAATTTAATTGCAACAATAGCGCCAAAGAAAATTCTTGATAGCGCTTGGTCTTTTCTTAGAGTACCTTTTTAATTTGAAAATTAATTTAGTTCATAAATATGGCAAAGTTAAATCTACCAAATGTTTCAAAACGAAAAGTAGGACAAGAATCCCGAAATGGCGCTGCGGTAGCTATTTTGAAGCTCGGTTTACATATGTTTCCCCCCATTGTCAACCCCCTCGGTGGTGAACGTTTCGTTGCGGACCTCTCCCGGTTGTTTTATCTCCATTTCCTCCATACTCTTTGTTGATATCATGTATCGACGCTCACTTCTATCATTAGTCGGTGGCGTCACCTATCTTTCAAATAAAATATGTTTTTGTTTTTAATATCATCTGCTAACGCTAGTAGTAGATAGCGCCACTAGCTTAAATTATTCTCACCACTGGCTTGCGGTAGATGACGCCACCGACTAATGATAACTGTTTCGGTTCGTACGTGATTTCAGCCATCAAATACTAATTTGGCTCTAGAAGTACTATTTTCCAAACTCAATCAGGTATACTCCACGAATGTTTATTACTGGCGTCTAATACTAGATGGGGTAAGAGCTCCCACAGCTTCGCGCTGTATTGCTTTTTTAGAATGAAATAAATTATGTGCATCGAGAGGCAAATAAGAACCTGTACGTATCTAAAACCTCCAGTTTTAAATAATTCATCGTAAAGAAAGTAAATTAAAGAAAATTAATTGAACTTTTTTAGAAATATTAACGGCGTTATAATAATAAACCATTTTTCAGGTGATATACGCAACTAAAAATTCGCTAAAGTGTTCAGCATTTAACATTAATAAACTTCATTATCTGATCAATATATGGCCTTTGTAGTTTTCCGTTTTAGAAATTCGAAATTTTCAAAAAGGAGCACAGACTTCGAGTGTAGTGTATATCTAAATCTTCAATCTTAGACCAGTTTCTCAGAAAGTGTCCGAAAAATTCCAAAATATTTCGAGTGTTGCACCCATATTTAGAATTTTTAAACAAACGAATTAAAGACTTAACCAAACCTCAGCATCCACTGAAACCTAGAATGCATATTGTAATTCGCTTTCCAAAAAAAACCCATAAATTCTATCTCAGTTAAGCGCCTACAAAACTAAAATCGAAATGATTCGCCATATTGTTTTTAGGTGAGTGGCCATCTTGAATTCTTGCTCGAAAGCTCGATAACGGCGAAACCACTCGTTCTTAAAAAGTCGAGAAAAAGAGTAAAGTTGGCTAGAATTCTGATCAACTTGACGCGCCTTTGTTCACTTTTAAATTGCAGCCACACTTACGAGGCTTAAGCCTTGTCGTAAAACTCGTCCTAATCACAAGTTAGCTTAGGCTTTTGGCAACGCCCCACCCGCGCAAAGTATGGAATAACCGTATATACGACCGTACTTAAAAAGTCATTTTCTCAAAAACGAATTTGACATCACAAAATCCCGCTTCTTAAATCCCCAAAAAAACCTTCCTCCCCCAAAAGAAAAACAGATAAAGACAACCCCTCTAAGAACTAAGGCATCAGGGGGAAAACCAAAAAAAAATTGGATCCCAACGAAACGTATTATCATTAAATATATTTAAGACAGTCGGAAAGAAGAAATGTTTCTTTCGCGGGAATGAAAGCTTTTTTTCCTGACGCTGGTTCCCCGATAGAAAGTGCCGGACATTCATAGTTAAGGGCAAAATCTGGGCAATTTATGCTGGCTTAAGGCGAGTGTGCAGTTTAGGGTTCGACTCCGGGAACTTAAGGAGAAAAGCGCACTAGATTTAATGTCGTTTAAGGGCGATAGGCGGCGGTGGCGTCGCTCTCGGCCAGCTCAAAGACGCCATTCCAAGGAAACCGCTTTTAAGGGTCACCCTTTGATATTTATGTCAGGGAGTGGGAAACTACTATTTCGGTGGATGGTGTGCTGATATTGTACTAAGAAATGACTTTAGAACATTCGTGATTGAATTATCTTCTTAAAGAGCACTGTTTTTCAAATGGGGCTTGTGTATGGTCCAAGAATCTAAGAGGACCCCTTGCTCCAAAAAATGGGGAAATCAAGGCTAATTTTAGATCATTTCGAACAAACTTGATGTCACCTAGGAGCCACAAACACAACACCCCACACAAGGAGAACGCAACACGTCAAAAGTCGTGGATTTTCTCGCGTACATTTTTCATTGGCTAGACGCTTTTGCGCCTGCTGCCGTCGGAAGGGGAAAATTCGGAAATTGTCTTCCCCCGCCCGTAAAACGTTCAGCGTAAAGGCTCGTGACGCTCGTCCAATGAAATTCGTACTTAACCCTCCATTAGCGTGTTTAAAGGTTAGCTGCGTTCTCCTTGTGTTTGTTGCTCCTAGATGTCACTATCCATTTAGCGTTGCCATAGTTGAAAGGAAATCTTAAAGGGAGTATAAACTTAGTTGTTTATGGTGGATCAACGAATTTCTCATTTCTTCCACCAGGTTTTAACGTCATTAGGAATAAAAATCCTCCCTTTTCTTTTAAGATTTGTAAGAATTTCAGCAAGAAAGTATATGGAATTACTGGTAACTCACTAGTTTATACCTACCATGATCCCCTAAATAGGGCCCTCCCTAAAATGAAAACACTCCCCCTTTCCCATTGAATTTAACGCAATAATTTTTCTTTTATCAATATTCGTTGGATAGTTTAATTTGACTATTAATTCGTGAAACTTTAAATAAAACTCCATTTAATGATTTTAATATTAAACTATTCATAAACAGCCGAAGTGGTGAATAGCTTATTAACTACTGAGTCAAGAAAAATAATTTTAAAGCGCGATTCATATATTCCTCAACAGATGGCGATGCTGTTTCAAATATACGCTCTATAGTAAACTTTATAAGGTTGAACTATAGCACTATACCGGTAACAAAAATGCGTATACCACAACAAGTCATCTAGGTGAACGAGGGAATTTCAAGTTGATTTGTCAACAGCGACCTCTATAGAAACTCATTAAATTATTAAATTTTATTTGCTTTCGTAGGTTAACTCAAATATTTATTTAAAATTAGGTTTTATTTACTCAATGTAATTATGAAAGGTAGTAAATAGGTTATCTAGATGGCTATTAATATAAAATATTCTGACTTATGGACACCGTACGAAACCTTCAGTAATCAAACCTCCTAAAGTTGAATAACCCTGTTGATTTTGATCGTCGTTCTCGGGCGAAGTGGCTCACACGTACTTGCCCCTCTTGGTTTCTGTCTGAAAGACGGAGGCTCGTTTCTGGCGCGCATAAAATGAAGAGGGCGCCTCCGTCGCAGCGGTGGGACGAGGGGGGCGTCGGAAAGACGTTAGTTTTTAGTCTTCTTTTTCTCTCTGTGCGGGAAATATAGACGCCATCGAACAACGGCTGTTAAGATGATCCTCGTTCTCTGATTGGTTCCTTTCTCCGTGCCCCCCTTTGCTTACCCCTTCTTCCCTCTTTATCTCTGCCCTATAACCGCGCCCGAAGTGGGCTTCACCCGTTTACTCTACTTACAGCCATAGTCGCGGCTTTGTTCGCATTGAACGTCGCTATCTCGGATAATATTTTTAATAAAAATCAAATTAATAAAGTTTTATTTTATTTTATTTTATTTTATATTACTAAATTGATTGAATTTTAAATAACTAATGGCTAATTCACAGTCTAATCTTCTATTTATATAAACTAAAATTAAGTATAATCTTAATTAAATTTAATTGCTATTTAATATATTACTTGGCTCAAATTGGCTTTGTATAGACGCTTAAATAAAAACCTGTTCAGCGATTGCCTAGAAGTAGTAATACAGAGAGCCAGGACATACTTGTAAAAGCGTGATATTTTAAAGCGCGCGCTGCTTAATATTTTAATATAGAAGGGCGCGTTCAATTTCGCACGCGCCACCTGAAAGAACAAAATACGCGCGTGCTATCAATTTTAGCTTTACAAATAAAACTAACATAAACACGTACTATTTTATTCAGTGACTCGCGCATGCGCGTAGGGAAGGAAAGGAAAAGGAAGTGGCATTTTTTGAAGAGCCAATTGAAATTTTTACATTCCTTCATTGATTAAATTAAAATAAATTATTAAAAAAATTACTTGATTTTGATTATTTACGATAAGTGTTCAACTATGTACAGGAATTTTTTGAAAGGTAGGCTCCTAATTTTAATTTTTATGTACCCCTTAAAGGCCGACTACATAGTTATTCGGTTTACTCTGTCTTTCACTGGAAGGTGGCTCGCTGCAGCACACGTATGCTATGCAAGCAGCCGACTACCAGTGAGAAACAGAGTAAACCGAATAAATATGTAGTCGACCTTTAAGCCTGATTCACACGATACTAGAAAATAGATTTGGGGCGGCGGCGAAAATTACACGTCAGTGGCGTTGATTTCTTTGTGCGGCGGTGGTGCGAAGGGGCAAAAGTCTCTACCCCCTTTTGAAAATTTGGGAAAAAAATTCCAAAATGTTTTTGAAGGGAAATAAAGTTTGGCGGCGCGATAACTCGGCGGTGCCAGAAAAAATATCGACGACGGCGGCGTTGGATCGGCGACGCTAGGCTGTACACGATACCATTTCATCGCGGGCGACCAAAAGTAGGTACGAACCTATTTTATCGCGCGTGACTGGCAGATTCAGTATACAAAAAGTGGGTGTAAGTGGGAGGAACTCCTTTGAAATATTTCGAAGTTCATTCTGCGCGGCCAAAATCTATTATAACTCGCGGATGGGTTTATGGTTTAGGGGAGTTCGCTTCGCACACCGTGTACATAAGTTTATTGGTTTTATTTCTTCGTGGTTAACATGGCGAAACGCAAGCAAAATTCATCGGAAAACTCGAGCCAGCTTTCGGCACTCCGAACCAGGGCCGTCTTTACGTGATTGGGGGCCCCTGGGCAAAGCGATACGCGGGGCCCCTAATAACTCCAGACAATTTCTTAAAGGCCTAGGTTTTTTTCTGCCTGTCCCCCTTTAAATTAACTTATTGGAGCGCAAATACCCCGGTGGTAGGCCAACCGCTGAACATGTTGGCCTAATTTAAAGGGGGGCAGGCAGAAGAAAAACTAGGCTTTTAACCTCCAATGCAAAGTCCATCTTCGCCCGAATCTTCAAATATTGGTTCAAATAAAAAAAATGCGACGGTCTACACCGTCTATATCACGAAAAGACATGTTTTAGATAGGTTAAAAATTTGTAAAATGTAAATAGACAATACTACAATTTAAAAAATGTGAAAAACAATATTTGTAAGATTCATCTTTTTCACCTTACAAAAGTTGAAAATGGGGCCCTCCAGAATCTTGGGGCCCTAGGGCAGTGCCCTATTTGCCCAATGGGAAAGACGGCACTGCTCCGAACAAGAGGAACAACTAATTGATTTTTACGCGGAAAACGAAAGACCACCATCCGGTTTATAAAAATAAACGGATTAAATTTTCTTTCGATAAGGAATTTTAAGGCAAGTTCTTTAAAGAATGCCGGGAATCTCTTTGTTATTGGCTTTAGCAAACGCAATTAAACAACAAAATGGTATCGTGTGAACCCGGCTTTAGAAGCTAGCAAAATACAGGGTGTTTCAAACGTTATGCCAAATTTTAAGGACTTGTAGGGGGTGAGTTGAGAAGTATGCCTGTTTTTTATTCATTTATTTATTATTTTCCCATTTTCCTACGATGAGTTAAAAGAGCGCCAGAGAGCTTCAAAGTAGGCTGCAACAAACGCAAAACAAAGCAGCGGGGACTTTAAATACTGTTTAAGTTTACTTTTTTTACGCTGGTTACCTCGATTTGTTTACAAAGTCCTTTTTTACCTATCACACGAACCCAAACCTTAATGATCGCGTTTCCCCGCTGCTTGGTTTTGCGCTTGTTGCAGCCGACTTCCAGGGGCTTGTAGGCCACACTTTTAAGCTCTCTGGCGCTCTTTTAACTCATCGTAGGAAAATGGGACAAAAACTGGCATACTTCTCAACTCACCCAATACAACTCCTTAAACGTTTTGCATAACCTTTTGAAACACCCTGTATAGCGTTTCACCTGAAAATTAAAATTTTTTAAATCATATGTAATAAAAGCTACTAAAAATATTTTACGAAATATTTCGAAAAATGGGTTTGAATTCGAAACTCCACAGCAAAATACTAAAATAGCCTATCCCTAAAAAAGTTTCAGTTGAAAAAATCTGAGCTCATTTGTGCTGAAATTTTGAAGTTGGTTTTCCAAAACAATTTCAAAATTTGGAGAACAAATCTTAGATAAAAAATATAGCGTTGTCGGTCCAATTTTAGAGTCCTGGTTTTCAGATAGAATGTACGCTAGCAGTGGTTTCGACCAGAAGTTTATTCGGATAAGAGATAAATCTTTTGAAATTTCTGTGAATCAAACATTTAATTAAAAAACCACCCTCTTAATTTGTTGAACATAAATAAAATGGTCTGATCAGTAATTTCTCTGGGTTGTAAGTTGTAGTACCACTATCATCTGATATGATGTCACCCATGCTTATATCTATAGGTAAAAACGTTACTCTTAAAATGACTGCCATGGCCAAAGTGACGAAGTGGTACTACTCAATAAACAAACGAAAAGTAAATACTGATGCCAAAAGATACATACATATATATATATTACCTATTACTTGGGTATTAGCCTAGCTGATTATTATTATTATTATTATTGGTTGATGCTAAAAGTTACTACACTTTGATCTAAGCCAAGGCACGAAGTAGCTTATTACTAAATTAAAAAAGTTATACGAAAACATCTATTTCGTTGGTGTGAAAAGATAGTACACTTTGAACTCAGTCAAACAAGAAGTTTATAAGTGATGCAAAAATATTCTACACTTTGACTTTAGCTTACTGTTAAATAAAAAAAATTATTTTGAACGAAACAAAATATTTTTTAAGTGCTGATATTTTATTTAAGTTTTTCAAAACGTACGATACAGAATTACACCAAAATCTACACAGCAAAGAAAGTTGTATCAATTGATGCATTACTACAATTTCTAAAGTTCTAACGTTAGTTATCGCTTCATCACTAAACACGCCAAAAATAAATTGATTGATCAATCACTTTTTTGTCTTTTAAAGATTAAACTTTAAAAGTGAAATCCGAAGGTCGCGTCTGTCGTTTTGGCCGATTCAATTTCGTGAAAGGTTCCGCGGGCAGGGATGAATAAATTAAAGAGGGGATCATCCGGGATCGGATTAGCCGAGATCGTCGCCCGCCCGCACGTGACGTCACGTGTCTGATCCGATTATCCGAGCGACTTGGATCCCAACAACGCAATCAGGATCCCAGAGAGAACAGATTAAGATATTTCATTGATTAAAACTGACAGAGAGCTCGAAATCATCTCCTTATTGTAGAGCAGAACTTTCGATGCTACAATTAAGCGCTATTGATTGACTTTTAGGATGAAACGTCTGTAGGAAATTCTATTCCTACTGCTTTATGCCAAATTCCCCATTTGGGGGCAGATAATTTGTTAGAAGTAGATTCTGCTCAACAGGGAAAAAACTTCTATGTTAGTATACTTGAGTGCAGATTTGACTGAGGGTGAATTGGAAGATTTCAAGTTAAATTAATACCATCATTTTTCGACATTTTGTTTGCAAGTATAGTGCTAAGCCTTTTATCTGTCTATCATAAGTAATATAATAACAATAAGTGTGACAATTAGCAAATATTTTCACCAAACTGATTTTGAGAGCTTCTTAGGGTCAATAATAGGGTCTAAAATATACTAAATTTACCAAAGACGATAATATACTATTCAGTTCGGAAGTCCAGGTCGTAGCATAGCGAAAGTGTGAGTGCTAAAAATTTGCATTAAAACAATTCCAAGAGGAGTCATGCTAATTATGTTATTACGCATTTATTTACATAAATTTCATATCCTCTTAAAGGAGGCTTCATTTTGAATTATGGTTGAAAAATACGTTGAAATCATTCGTAGAGGTCGGGAACGGTTAATCATTATCCATGTTTAAATTGATATTTTTGGGGGGAAAATGTAAACAAAGAAATTTACCGCTTAACATTTCGGAAAATGATTAAAAATATGTATTTTTCGTAAAATTTGAGCATTTTATCCAGATTAATTTTACAAATTTATCAAAAAATTAAATGGATAATACAGAAATATAAATTACTTGATCAAAACATTTTTCGAATAATTTTGAGAGCTTTATCTATTGAATAAAAGTTAACCATCCCCGACTACTAATAATTCATTCGTACCAAATTACTAGAACAGCGAAACTATTATATAAAATTAGTTGAAGTTCTTTTAAAAGTCGCTAGATGGCGGGTCAAAATTTGAATTTGAAAATTGGAAAGGATCAGAAGGAATTGAAGAATCGTCTCAATGAGCGAATTCCAATCAAACTGAAAATCGCAAAGGGCAAGTCGGATGAGCCCGGGTGAGCCTATTAAAAAGCTGTCTAGCCAGGTTTGGATTTCAATCAGAAAGCAAGCGGCGAAATTCCATTTGCCAAATTGGCAAAATATTAGCATGGAAAACCGATAAAAACGGCAGTCGACGAAGCCGCCGCTAGTTCCGGCGCACGGTCATAGATGGCGCGCGGGGAGCTATAATTCTCCTAATCCCGTAAACGGGTCGCGCGGGTTAATCCCCGGCAAAAGCGAATTTAGAAGATAGTCGAGGCTAGCGGGGGATGGAAATTCCGGCCCCTTTTTAGTACGCTAACCGGCGGGAAGAGGGCGCCCGCTTCGTTGTCGTCAGGCGAGTCAAAGGCCAAGGGAGCCATCGCGGAGACGATGGGGCCATTACGCAAAATACCCCGCGAAAGGAGGGGGGGGGGATGAGGACTTAAGGTCGAAACTAAAAGTGCCCTTTCGACCATAAAGCGCTACCGCAATGTCGGGAATTGGAACTGTGTGGATAGCTAACGCGAAATTATGGACACGGCGCTCCAACTAGGGTTAAGCAATGATTTTAGGTGAGAAAGGGAATGCAAATTTTTAATTATCTACTTCCCAAATACGCCGCCAACGAACTTGGCGCTGCGTGTAGCTCTCGGACAACTATCTACATTTCAACAAAAGCTTACTGAATTTTCTGAATTATGGATTTTTAAATCCTTATTTGTCAGGGCTGTAAATATTTAAAATATTTCCGTAAAATTTTCCAACTAATGGTAATTAGGAAGATTTTTACTCCAGATGGCGCTACGCAACACTAGGTTTATTTTCTCGCTTATATTTAATAACGGCACGCGGTGAGTTCTAATTAACAAGTGCACAGTACATGAGTCGCGCGCCGTTACTAAAAACCACTCTAGTGTTGTGTAGCGCCATCTACAGCATAGTCGGGGAAAATTTTTCAATATAATAATAATAATAGTATTCTTAAGCAGTTAAGCTAATACCCAAGGCAGCACCATAGGCCTAAGTTAATTAGCAACTTGTATGGTAGGGAGATGTGCTGTAAAACAATTTGAACGCAACACCATACTAGCAAAGGGATAGTAGCCGCTAAGGGGGTCGACACCGCGTCGTCGTTTTTAACGCGTAATGACGTCAAAGGCCCTATTTACCCGTCTGCAATCCACATTTAGCATAAGAGAGCCTGCGTTTAGCTTTAACCTCATTTTATCCGCCCTATTTTCTGTGTGGCATCAATGTAACATTAAAATAGACTTACAATACGACTCCTTTCTTTTTCTCCATGCAGATTTACGCCGCAACATTGTTCCTTGTTACTTGGACCACTGCAAACGGGCGCCGAGTTTCTATCTGGCCGGGTGAAAGGTACTGCGCAACTATAGCGGTTAAAAGGCGAGCCCGTTAAAGCGAACTGCCCCCTGGCGGGAGGAGTGAGAAACCACCGCTAGGAGGCACTGAGGGAGTTAGTGGTGGGGGGGGAGTACGGCGGATTAGAGCGGAAAGTCCCTAAATTCTGGCCAGGATCAAAATCGTTAATTGATTTCGCCAATCTGGAGAAACCGAGGGTTAACTGCGTTTAGGCCTTGCCCGATGCAAAGCGCCGAGAGGGCTTCAACTTGCCATTGTATAATCGCCGAGGCCTTGGCGTTTTTGGCGGGAATGGAGAGGCCCCGAGTCGCTCCACGGGGCCAGGGAAGAAGCTTAGGCTTAGCGAGGGGCTCCTGGCGGGAGCGAAAGCGTAAATAAAATGATAAGTAAATGCCGCTGCAGGATCGAGTCAAGGCTTTTGTATTCCGATGTAGAGAACCTGTGGGTTGGAAAGTCGAAAATAAAACTCTACCAACGAATTTTATTTTAAGAATGAAGAGTTTAAGAGTAACGTGACCAATGGCCTTTCTGCTCAAAATGTCTAGAACGAGAATAATATTTTTATTTATAATAATAGTTATTTAGTTACGCATAGAGAAAATGATTATGTCTAGTTTTTCTCCGTGGCACGAGGGGGGGGGGAGCAGGGGGAGGAGCTTTTTTACTATTCTTTCCAATATTAACAGAATATTTAATTACAAACTTCCAGACAAAACTACCTGTAATAAGTAATAAAAAATGTCTATAGGTGGGGTGGCGGAGTGGTTAGCGCTTTCACCTTGCAGTTAGGGGAGCCGGGTTCGATCTCAGCTTGTGGCACTAGGTGAAAACTTGGAACCTCTCCTTCTGCGTTGAGTTTGCAAGTTATATACCCACTGTTACTTCGATTTCCCCTTCCATAAAAATTTGTAGAGGTTAACGCTAATAGTGAGTGTAGGGAGCTGTTGGCTAGCGTGGCACGAAGGGCTTGCCACTACCCTCCTACGCATTGTAACCCGGTCACTTGAATTAATAGCTTTAAAAGTTTCTAAATGACTTGGGCCAAATTTGTGCCTTGGGTATTAGCCTAGTTGATTATTATTATGGTATAAATTACAAAGAGTGGTAAATAATAGAGTACAGTCAATTATTTACAAAATTAAATTTAAATCTACATTTATCAGTTACACAAAGTAATTAATGTAAATGTTTTTTCTACTGTTTATGAATTTAACAAAATATTACTCACTACTATATACCATTATTGGCCATTATCTACCATCATTTGCCATTTTATTTCAATGTTTGCTATTTTTGGCAAATATTTATGATTATTTGCCGTTACTCGCCATAATTTACTGTTATTTACCAACATTTACCATTAATTGTCATCATTTACTGATATTTACCAACATTTCCCTTTAATTGTCATCATTTACTGATATTTACCAACATTTACCATTAATTATCATCATTTACTGATATTTACCAACATTTACCATTAATTGTCATCATTTACCGTTATAATAATAATAATAATAATAATCAGCTAGGCTAATACCCAAGGCACCACCTTAGGCCTAAGTCATCAAGTGACTTTTGAAGCCATTAATTCAGGTGGCCGGGTTACATTTGAAGTTATTTGCCATAATTTACCAGGTTTTACCACTGTTAACCTTTTTGTGCCATTATTTATCAATATATACCATTATGTACCAGATTTTACCATTGTTTACCATTTTTTGCCACTACTTATCAATATTTCCCAATAATAATAATAATAATTATCAGCTAAGCTAATACTAAAAGCACCACGTTAGGCCCAAGTCATCTAGCGACACTTAATATTTATCGTTGTTTACCATATTTCTCGCTAGCAGTTACCGTTATTTATTATGAACTAAAATACCGATACACCATTACTTACTAAAACATTTACCTTATTTACCTGTTCACAATGTTCTACAAAAAGTGGTGTCTGCGGAACATTAACGGCAGCAGTCTGTGTTTCCTCGAGGCGAGTCAAATTTAATCCGAGCTATCAGCCAAAGTTGGCAAAAGAGGGAGGATAGAATTTTAACTGGCATCTTTTAGCTCGCCACGAGAAGAATAACGAAGAGAATCGGGATGAAGATGCGAGCTTCCGAAAGAGCGATGGTTCAAAGGCGCAATTTCCTGAGGGCCCGGATTTGGGCCAACACTGGAAAAGAGAGTGCGGAACGGAAAGACTTTTGACAAGATGGATGGATCGTCAGCCGTGATTACCGCGCTCCCGAACGCCCTCCGCCGACGCTAGAAGGCGCCAGCGGCTATTAATTGTTTTCAGCTCGGATCAGAACGGACCGGTTAACCGACGGAGAAACCCACATCCCGACTAAGGTAAGACCCCGCCCCGACCATCCTTTCGCGAAGGATGCTTGCCCGATACGCAATACGTACAGGGTGTTCCGCCGAGTGCTGCCACCTGTAATCAGTTTTGGAACTTTCAAAATGGATGATATTCAATTAGGGGAAGAACACTTTTCTGTATTAAAACTCATTTTAAAATGGTCTTGTTATGCAGCTAGATGGTACTACATCCTTACATACTTCGTTAATTCTTCCGCTTTTTAGATATTTCACGACCGCGGGCCCGGGCCCTAGCAAAAAATAATTACAGGCCCCAAGAGAACCGTTTTAAAAGGCTTTAGTTAATTCCGATTTTTACTTACTTCATGACAGCGGGCTCGGGCCCTAGAAAAACCAAAATTCCAGGCCCCAAGAGAACCGTTTTAAAGGGCGCAAGTAAATTCTTATAATTTTTAGTTACTTAACGACAGTGAGCCCGGGAGATACGGAAAAGTAGAACTAGCTACTAGATTTCCATCAAAATTTTCCAAACGTCTTTTCTCATATTCTTAGGCACACGAATACAATCTTGTATCATTGGACTTAAAATTAACGATTTTCCCTTCGACAAAAATTAACGATTTTCCCTTCGACAAAATTAACGATTTTCCCTTCAACAAAAATTAACGATTTTTCCTTCGACAAAAATTAACGACTTTCCCTTCGACGAAAATTAACGATTTTCCCTTCAACAAAAAGTAACGATTTTGCGATCGACAAAAATTAACGATTTTGCCTTCGACCAAAATTAACGATTTTCCCTTCGACAAAAATTAACGATTTTCCCTTCGACCAAAATTAAAGATTTTCCCTTCGACCAAAATTAACGACTTTCCCTTCGACCAAAATTTACATTTTTCCCTTCAACAAAAAGTAACGATTTTGCGTTCGACAAAAATTAACGATTTTGCCTTTGACCAAAATTTACATTTTTCCCTTCAACAAAAAGTAACGATTTGGCATTCGACAATAATTAACGATTTTCCCTTCGACCAAAATTTAACGATTTTCTCTTCGACCAAAATTTACATTTTTCCCTTCAACAAAAAGTAACGATTTTGCCTTCGACTAAAATTAACGATTTTTCCTGCGACAAAAATTTAGGGATCTGAAAGTTAGAATTGAAAGGCAAGCCTAGATCATCTTATTATATAATATCAATATATTTTTCGAACTTTCTAACTAATTTTAGGAGCGAAATTAAAGAAACTTTCAGACCCGTTTATAAATTTTAGTGGATACTAAGACGGTTTATTATCGTTTTACGTGGTTTTAAGAGGGCCCTGATCGTTTCAGGGGCGTCATAAGTAACATAATACTAATAAGTATGGTAATTAGAAAAAATTATAACCGAACCGATTTTCAGAGTTATTGGATAATCAAGGTTTAGTTCAGCACAGAGCCCCTAGTGTCGAAATATGTCGTAGGAAAAATATACTATTACTAATGTCAGGAATCCATACCTCTACTTGGAATGCATATCGCGGCAGATTTTCGTCTCGATGTGGCTGACGGTTTTTGTGACGTCACAATGTTAACTTAACAAACAACAACGTGAGAGGAGAGCGCGCGCAGAGGGGAGATATTTTCTCTCGTAGGCGGGGCCAAAACCGTCAGATTGATCTTACCATACGCGATACGGCAGGGTAAGCATTCCAAGTAGAGGTATGGATTCCTGCAAATGTTGGAAAAGGTTCAGTCAGAAAATTAGCGGAGCAACAAACACAACACCCCACACAAGTAGAACGCAACCCGTCAAAAGTCGTGGATTTTTTTGTGTACGTTTTTCATTGGCTAGACGCTTTAGTGCCTGCTGCCGTCTTCCCCCCGCCCGTAAAACATTCAGCGTAAAGGCTCGTGACGCTCGTCCAATGAAATTCGTACACAACTAGAGGTCGGCGTTTGAATAAGAAATCAAGCTGGTTTCTCACTCGACCGAAAATATGACGGAAAGACGATAATAAACGCCGAGCTGAAAATTGATTCCCATTCGATATACCGCTAACGTTCAACTTTACGCTGCTCATTTTCCGTCGAGTGTGAAACCAGCTTTATACGATTGTTTATATGTATCCATAACCGAGAATTATTCAGAAATATTCGAAAAAAATGATTAATTTTGCATGTTAAATCGTTGTTTAATCGTATAATTTATTCGTATAAAACAAATAATACTAATTTTAATGATTAATTGAAATTTTTCCGGTTAATTTATTTGTTCCGCCGACCTCTATACACAACCCTTCGTTAGCGTGTTTAAAGGCTAGCTGCGTTCTCCTTGTGTTTGTTCCTCCTAGCTGATATTATGTTACTTATGTTGGTACGCGCTACCCTATAAAATTAGAGGGCACACATAGATACACCGAATAGCACCTTAGTGCAGTCCTTAATTTCCAGTAAAGAACTACAACTTTGAACTTTGTAAAATGCTTAATTCGAGACAAAGGTAACGCGATTGAAACACCCTGTGCAGGGTCTGTTCTCCGGAGCCAAAGAGAGAGGTCGTCTTTCCCGTGTCAGACGTTTCTTGATAGATGAAGACCCCTGAGAGACGCGTTTCGGCGAACGCTCGCCAGGCGGCGCCAGCGATGGGAGCTCCTCCCGTAATGGAAAAGTTATAACCGAAGCTATCGTTTACCGCCTATATATACATATATAATACTGGGATGAATTCATAAACTGGGGGAATGGAGGTATCCGCGGGGGATGAGGCGAGCAACCCCTGTTGGGGAGGAGGGCAAATGGGAAGCCGAGGAAACGATGCCAACTTGATAAACCTGGCCGAGCTTTCAATTCCCAAATGATGCGTTGCGTCTTTCGGAAAGAGAACATTTCCGCGAAAAAACCGGAAAGAATACTTTAGGGGAACTTTCAACGTATGAAGTTTATTTCGCGAGGATTTATAAAATGCCAGAAATATGCGTCCGTTATTTACATTCCATTTTGAAATAGCTTTAGGATTAAGCCTATTTACTTAATGGCTCGCTTTAAATATCGCGTTGAGAATTTTCTCGCCAACGCCGCCATCTCGCGCCGATCTTTACAAGCTTTTTTTTATTCATTTGGGACTGAATTTTCAAACCTATTCGCACTAATTTCACAGGTGAAGATATTAAATCAATAGATACATAACTATATATTATACAATAATAAAGTAATTTTTACAAATTATATTATATTTATTTTAAATTAATATATAAGTAAAGCAAAATTTACTAATTTAATAATGTAATAAACTACGCGTTAGCTTCACCCTGAGCACCGAAGCTTCGCGTGTAGAACACTTTTACAGGAGCTGGTAGGTGTAAAATAGGCCAATATATTTCGATGACCACGGTTAATTTAATTCACCCTCCGACACTTTTGAAAATAATAAAATATAAAATCTATAGAATAAACGTTCGAAAACATTTCCATAACAATATATATATTTTTCGTCAAGTGAAACTATGTAATCCCGCGCGCCATATAAAAAGGACAATGCTTTGAAGAAAAACTTGGGCCACACCACAAAGATCCTCGGCTTTTGGAGTCTTCCTACTGTCCAAACAGAGCCGCGAAATAGCGGGGTTCACCTCTCCGAAAACGCAAAGTGTCAGAGTAAACTGTACGCGAACGAGCCATCTGATCCTCTCAAATCTCTCTATGTAAATTCTTTCGATTTTACATCCATAATCCTACCGTCGTTCGATCCTTACCAACCAGAGGGCGCGCGAGGCTTAACCTATCTATACTCGATATGTTTCACCCTTAAAGCCAAAACTACGTATCTGCCAACTAACGTTTTATTGAATAATTGAGATAGTTGATTTCTTAAATAATAATAATCTGCTAGGCACCACCTTAGGCCCAAGTCATCTAGTCTAGCCACTTATAATGCCTTTAAACAGGGGGCCGGGTTTCAATGCGTAGGAGGGTGGTGGCAAGCCCTTCATGCCACGCCAGCCAACAGCTCCCTACACTAACTATTACCGTTAACCTCTACTAGTTTTTATGGGAAGGGGAAACCGAAGAACTCGTGGGAAAACCCCTTTAACCAGTGGGGAGAGAACTTGCAAACTCAACGCGGAAGGAGTTGTTCCAAGTTTTCACCTTGCGCGACAAGCTGGGATCGAACCCGGCTCCTCTTGCTGCGAGGCGAAAGCGCTAACCACTCCGCCACCCCACAGGTGATTTGTATGCTGACAACATTGATGATAATATAACCTTTTTTAAATTAAATTAAATTAAATTTTCTAGATCTTTATAAAAATCTATAGAAACTAGAATTTATAAATATTTCAGAAATTAATAAAAATTATGGATGGAATCTCATTTAAAAAAATTAATGTAAATAATAATTATTTTCATCTAAATAGGCTACACAGAAAAAGGCCAATAATCCTCGAATTGAGTTCGTTTTATAACGTATACATTATTTTAATTTCGAAGATAAAGATCATTTTTTAATCGTGGGAAAAATGGGTTTTTTCATACCGGAAAAAAATCTCTTTTTATTTTGGTCTGAAAAAATCATTTCACCTTTAATACTAGGTTTGATGGCTAAAAAATCATACAACAAATTTAAATAATATTTCTATGAGGATTAAACACTTGATATATTAATAATTTTATATCAGCAAATAATCTTTTCAGTTTACCTAAATCTACTTTTAATTTTGGTGGTCGTTCACCTAGTCATTAATTTTCGTCGAATTGTCCAAAACGAAGATAAAACCTTCTGGCATTGAGCCGAGTGGTATATAGGCTTGACTAGTAACACTTTTTGTCGCGGGCCAAAGCTTAGCATCCTCTCTCTCGGCATATTTTCCCCTTTTTGGCGTGATGCAAACTCCAACAGATGGGGCTACGATCGGAGAGCGGCTCGTCATCCCGAACGGGACAATCTCCGTTAATCCCCCGTCTCGATGCCACCACCTGAGTCTCTCCCCGCCTCCGCTAGGTGGCGCATACCCCGGAACTCCGGAGAGCTCCCACTCGCCTCGTTCCGCGTCCTAGACTGAAAATCCGCTTCCCCCGCGACTAACTTTCGCTGCATCCCGCCACCTAGCGACAATACAGTTTAATCGTCGCTGTCTCATCCTTCGAAGCAACCCTCCCCCCCTCCGAACAAAAATCCCCTTTTTGAGGTAGTATTATAACAGGGGGAGCGCTAGAATTAATAGTACTGGCTGGTGTGGATTTGATAATGTCAATATTGGAAACTGTTTGCGTAAATGTTTTTTGCAAGCTTACATGCCATAAATCGTTGTTTAAAATAATATTTAGAAGCCGGGAAAATATAAATCATAATATCGGAAACTATGAGAATAGGGATACTATGACGTCATGGAACGTCACACATGCTTTTTCCTATAGATAAAAATTATGTTATAATATGGCCGCCATGTCTAAATTTACGAAGGGCAATTATCTTTTACAGATTAGGAGATGTGTTTAGCGAACTATTTTGTCAGATAAATTTCTTTACAGGAAGCTAGGAGCCACAGCTTTAGACCCAATCGACCGAAATCCCATTCGACCGAAGGCGGTTTTTGAGGTGTCCCATTCGACCGAATTCCGCCGAAACGTGCGGTTTTTATGTGTCCCATTCGACCGAACGCTGCTATATAAATTGGCTTTTGCTATGTTTTCAAACCAAAACTGAAATAGTAAACTTAACCAACTCTAACCTAACCTAAACTAACCTAACCTAACCTAACCTAACCTAACCTAACCTAACCTAACCTAACCTAACCTAACCTAAACATGGATCTTCGATAGTACATACCTTATAAATAAAATACCAAATCACCCCGCCAATTGGGCTACATTTTAAAATTCTTTCGCTCGAATGGGATTCGGTCGAATGGGATTTCGGTCGAATGGGAATAAACGGGAGCCACAAACACAGCACCCCACACAAGGAGAACGCAACCCTTCAAAAGTCGTGGATTTTCTTGTATACATTTTTCATTGGCTAGACGCTTTAGCGCCTGCTGCCGTCGGAAGGGGAAAATTCGGAAATTGTCTTCCCCCCCCACCCGCAAAACGTTCAGCGTAAAGGCTCGTGACGCTCGTCCAATGAAATTCGAACACAACCCTTCGTTAGCGTGTCTAAAGGCTGGCTGCGTTCTCCTTGTGTTTGTTGCTCCTAGTTCAAAGGGTTCGAGGCAAAATCATTTGGTTGTTATTTAGTGGTTTAAAACTTGATACGATTCAGTATCATCCTTAGGCACTTTTTTGGTAAAGTTTCCCAAAAGCCCCCTTAGAATATTAAATAAAAAAAGCTTTTATCAAAGCAGTTGAAAGGTTGAATTAAGGGGGCGTAGTTGAGATCTATAAAGGCGCAGATATTGAAAATGTTTAAAGAGTTTTGTTTTTGGAATTTTCAAAAGCGAAATATATTTCTAAGATAATTTCCATCAATTTTCCTCACCTTTAATATATTTTAAAACCCTTCCCTTAAATTGTAGAAGGGGAATTAAAAACTGCTAAAAAAGATTAAAATATAAATGGAAAAGAAATTACTTTATTAGCAGAAACTAGCATTGATTTCAAAGCTTTCGGAAATACCTTCGCCAACCAATGGTAATTATAGTGTTTTCATCCGGTAAATTAGAAAAATGTTCTCAATGGTTTCGTGGACAAAAATAAAATCATAATGTTTGCCACAACTCGTAAGTAATACGCTAAGCCCGCCAAAGTTGAGAAACTACCTTCATGGTCCAAATAGCTCGAAACACTTTGCAACTTTTCTTAGAAGGCATTTTAAATTCAACTAGTGTTGTAAGTCGGAAAATTTTCCTCGGAAAATGACCGAGGCATTTTTTACGGAAAATTTTCCGAATTTTTCCGAAAAAAATAAAAAAAGTTTTCATTCCATGAATTGTCAAATATATTGTTTGCAAATTGAAATAAAGCGGTATTTTCGCCTCATTTTTTCGAATCTGGAAGTAAAACTAAACCTATAGACTAGTTTAAACTGATTAACAATGTATTAATGTTTTGTAGTATGTTTACTGATATTAGACTTTTTATATCGATAAAAAGTTAAAAACATTAAAAACCCTTAAAAGGTAATTTATGTTTCAAATTTGTATTTTTCCGATTTGCGGAAAATTTTCCGCAATTCGGAAAATTTTCCGCATTTTATTTTTCCGGAAAATTAACATCCCTAAATTCAACTAATATTATTTTTGATCGAAGTTGGCCAACGACGAGTATATTATTTCTACCGAGACGTTTTCCAATTGAGTTCATAGTTTAAAAAAATTAAGTCAGTAAGGTATGGAAAGAGTAGTACTAGTAACTTCTTTTAGAATAAAGAATGCACACGTTAGTTACTAGTACTTTTGTTAATTATTTTTTTAATTATTTATATTCTTACATTTTTAATGCTTACGCAAACACCACCGCTGATGAAATTACCCTAAAGCCGTCGCTGTAACAAAATTGTCACTGGTCATACATTCTAGTACTGGGCTCACTTACGGTGTAGCCGATGCCGCCGTATTCCATAAAACTCTCCTAGAATTAGGCTTAGAAGAGCCAGGGATATCTCAATCGAAAGGAAATAGCATGCCCTCGATAGCCCGAATTGAATTTGGAGATGGGGGGCCCCCAAGTTGGTCATTTGCCCATTTTAGTGCTATATGTTGAGCCTAGCGCCGCCGAGACATTTAGTTTTCGGCTGCCGATAACTTTTGATCCCACCGCCAAATTTTGTTTGAGATTTTCTATGTAACTTGATTTTTTTTAAATTTTTAAAATGGAGGAGATTAATATTTACCCCTTCGCGCCGCTGCCACTGAGAAAAATCAACCACAAACCAGGTAACTCGTAAAATTCGGTTTGTCTAGAAATTAATTAAAAATAACGTGTTCGCATTTGGCTACTTTATTTCTAAAACCAAGTAACTCTAAAAATTCATTTTCGGTAAAATTACTCTCGGGTTTATTAAGTTAGTGTGCAAGATGATTGGAAATTTGTTCAATTTAAATATAATATTTAAAATATAGTTAATACATTGGGAGATTGTGTGTACTGAAATGCCCGTGACATCTTGTTAATTCCGTAAACGCATTTTAAATAGGCGAGCCGCGATAGCATAAATTGCAAAGTATACTGGGTAAAATTTATTTCAGGAAACATTTGAGCGTCATCAAACGGTAGAAACCTTCAGAAATAGTCACGTGGTAATCAAATTGCTTTTAAGTTTCCCGTTGAACAACGACTTCCAGCTTCATTATATAAATCTTTAAAAGTTTAACTTTTAAAGAAAATCTTAATTAAAATTTTGTGGTAAGTTATGTTTTTAAATATTTATACTTTTTTAAAATAAAAAACGATTGATTTGTGAAACTTAATTTAAAGACGATTCGGACATTAGTATTATTATTGTGATAGTAATGTTAAGTCTCTGACTAGAAAATTGTAATGAAATGAAAGACTTAAGACTAGAACACGTTTTTAACCTAGGCTTAGTGACGCAGCCCCTATGTTTTGACCACGGGCAACCCCTATCGTGGAAGCGGGTCATACAAGTTGGCAGTGCTATGACGAATTTCCAGGAACATTTTAACAAGTTAGCTAAGACCAAAACAATTTATTATTTATTTATCTAAATATAAGTAGGATATTCCCGAGATCATACGTTATATAAAAAGGCCACAGAATCATTTATATTTTGACGGTGGAGCCACTAACGGAGGTTGAGGAGTCACCGAAAATTTAACCAAATGTTTTCCAAAGATTCTGGCGAAAAGGACTTTTCATAGACCAATAGCTCAAATTTTGTTATATTGTTGAGTTTATCAAGCAGTTATCTATTACGTTATTTTTTTTATAAAAAGTCATATTTTATAAAAAAAAAAAGGTCTACAAACTGAAAAATACAATTAATAATTAAGGTACAGATATAATTTTTATTTAAGTTACCTAACAAATACATTTAAATATATATTTATGTCATCAACCATGCAAGAAACATGTACCCACAAATAACATGGTTGACCATACAGGACCTAACATTTAATTTTACATAGTCAACACGAGAACAGGGGCGTAGTAACGTTCTAGAAGTTGGAGGGGGCAAAGAGAAACTAAAAGTGGTCTGGAGAATGGTTTTGAATTTTTAATGGGGTGTAGCTTCTCCGAATGCATGTGTACTGTTTACTACTATGTAAATTGGCGGGAAAAGACTGAAATTTAAACACAGTTGAGGTTCTTAAAACTGTTTATGCTTTTAAAATGATAATTTGAGCCTTTTGAAAATTTCAACTGACCAAAATGTTGGAGGGGGCAATAACATTAGTTGCCCCTCCCAACATAATTCTAGGGAGGGGCATTGCCCCCCCCTGCCCCTCCCGGTTCCTACGCCCCTGCACGAGAAGTTCATAAATTGGTGGATCCAGCTGTTTATTAACTTCTCAAGTTATCCATGTAAACTCCAAAGGCTAATAAGCCTTTCTATAAAATAAGCAACGCTTGTTGAACTGGTTTTTATGTAGCTCATTCGTCACGAAATACGTAGAAGTTCAGGTCAGTTCAGTTCACTTAATGTTTAAAGGGAATATAACCTCAAGTCTTTTTTAAGATTTTTGATGTTAACAATTTTGGCGGGAAATCACTAACCAGCGCCAAAAATATCTGAAGCCATAGGAGGGAGCGGGAAATGGTCGAAGTGTTGGTGTTCCACACCAAAAACCCTGAGGTTATATTCCCTTTAAAACGTAGAAGTTCAGGTCAGTTCAGTTCACTTAATGTTTAAAGGGAATATAACCTCAAGTCTTTTTTAAGATTTTTGATGTTAACAATTTTGGCGGGAAATCACTAACCAGCGCCAAAAATATCTGAAGCCATAGGAGGGAGCGGGAAATGGTCGAAGTGTTGGTGTTCCACACCAAAAACCCTGAGGTTATATTCCCTTTAAAACGTAGAAGTTCAGGTCAGTTCAGTTCACTTAATGTTTAAAGGGAATATAACCTCAAGTCTTTTTTAAGATTTTTGATGTTAACAATTTTGGCGGGAAATCACTAACCAGCGCCAAAAATATCTGAAGCCATAGGAGGGAGCGGGAAATGGTCGAAGTGTTGGTGTTCCACACCAAAAACCCTGAGGTTATATTCCCTTTAAAACGTAGAAGTTCAGGTCAGTTCAGTTCACTTAATGTTTAAAGGGAATATAACCTCAAGTCTTTTTTAATATTTTTGATGTTAACAATTTTGGCGGGAAATCACTAACCAGCGCCAAAAATATCTGAAGCCATAGGAGGGAGCGGGAAATGGTCGAAGTGTTGGTGTTCCACACCAAAAACCCTGAGGTTATATTCCCTTTAAAACGTAGAAGTTCAGGTCAGTTCAGTTCACTTAATGTTTAAAGGGAATATAACCTCAAGTCTTTTTTAAGATTTTTGATGTTAACAATTTTGGCGGGAAATCACTAACCAGCGCCAAAAATATCTGAGGCCATAGGAGGGAGCGGGAAATGGTCGAAGTGTTGGTGTTCCACACCAAAAACCCTGAGGTTATATTCCCTTTAAAACGTAGAAGTTCAGGTCAGTTCAGTTCACTTAATGTTTAAAGGGAATATAACCTCAAGTCTTTTTTAAGATTTTTGATGTTAACAATTTTGGCGGGAAATCACTAACCAGCGCCAAAAATATCTGAAGCCATAGGAGGGAGCGGGAAATGGTCGAAGTGTTGGTGTTCCACACCAAAAACCCTGAGGTTATATTCCCTTTAAAACGTAGAAGTTCAGGTCAGTTCAGTTCACTTAATGTTTAAAGGGAATATAACCTCAAGTCTTTTTTAAGATTTTTGATGTTAACAATTTTGGCGGGAAATCACTAACCAGCGCCAAAAATATCTGAAGCCATAGGAGGGAGCGGGAAATGGTCGAAGTGTTGGTGTTCCACACCAAAAACCCTGAGGTTATATTCCCTTTAAAACGTAGAAGTTCAGGTCAGTTCAGTTCACTTAATGTTTAAAGGGAATATAACCTCAAGTCTTTTTTAAGATTTTTGATGTTAACAATTTTGGCGGGAAATCACTAACCAGCGCCAAAAATATCTGAAGCCATAGGAGGGAGCGGGAAATGGTCGAAGTGTTGGTGTTCCACACCAAAAACCCTGAGGTTATATTCCCTTTAAAACGTAGAAGTTCAGGTCAGTTCAGTTCACTTAATGTTTAAAGGGAATATAACCTCAAGTCTTTTTTAAGATTTTTGATGTTAACAATTTTGGCGGGAAATCACTAACCAGCGCCAAAAATATCTGAAGCCATAGGAGGGAGCGGGAAATGGTCGAAGTGTTGGTGTTCCACACCAAAAACCCTGAGGTTATATTCCCTTTAAAACGTAGAAGTTCAGGTCAGTTCAGTTCACTTAATGTTTAAAGGGAATATAACCTCAAGTCTTTTTTAAGATTTTTGATGTTAACAATTTTGGCGGGAAATCACTAACCAGCGCCAAAAATATCTGAAGCCATAGGAGGGAGCGGGAAATGGTCGAAGTGTTGGTGTTCCACACCAAAAACCCTGAGGTTATATTCCCTTTAAAACGTTGAAGTTCAGGTCAGTTCAGTTCACTTAATGTTTAAAGGGAATATAACCTCAAGTCTTTTTTAAGATTTTTGATGTTAACAATTTTGGCGGGAAATCACTAACCAGCGCCAAAAATATCTGAAGCCATTGGAGGGAGCGGGAAATGGTCGAAGTGTTGGTGTTCCACACCAAAAACCCTGAGGTTATATTCCCTTTAAAACGTAGAAGTTCAGGTCAGTTCAGTTCACTTAATGTTTAAAGGGAATATAACCTCAAGTCTTTTTTAAGATTTTTGATGTTAACAATTTTGGCGGGAAATCACTAACCAGCGCCAAAAATATCTGAAGCCATAGGAGGGAGCGGGAAATGGTCGAAGTGTTGGTGTTCCACACCAAAAACCCTGAGGTTATATTCCCTTTAAAACGTAGAAGTTCAGGTCAGTTCAGTTCACTTAATGTTTAAAGGGAATATAACCTCAAGTCTTTTTTAAGATTTTTGATGTTAACAATTTTGGCGGGAAATCACTAACCAGCGCCAAAAATATCTGAAGCCATAGGAGGGAGCGGGAAATGGTCGAAGTGTTGGTGTTCCACACCAAAAACCCTGAGGTTATATTCCCTTTAAAACGTAGAAGTTCAGGTCAGTTCAGTTCACTTAATGTTTAAAGGGAATATAACCTCAAGTCTTTTTTAAGATTTTTGATGTTAACAATTTTGGCGGGAAATCACTAACCAGCGCCAAAAATATCTGAAGCCATAGGAGGGAGCGGGAAATGGTCGAAGTGTTGGTGTTCCACACCAAAAACCCTGAGGTTATATTCCCTTTAAAACGTAGAAGTTCAGGTCAGTTCAGTTCACTTAATGTTTAAAGGGAATATAACCTCAAGTCTTTTTTAAGATTTTTGATGTTAACAATTTTGGCGGGAAATCACTAACCAGCGCCAAAAATATCTGAAGCCATAGGAGGGAGCGGGAAATGGTCGAAGTGTTGGTGTTCCACACCAAAAAACCCTGAGGTTATATTCCCTTTAAAACGTAGAAGTTCAGGTCAGTTCAGTTCACTTAATGTTTAAAGGGAATATAACCTCAAGTCTTTTTTAAGATTTTTGATGTTAACAATTTTGGCGGGAAATCACTAACCAGCGCCAAAAATATCTGAAGCCATAGGAGGGAGCGGGAAATGGTCGAAGTGTTGGTGTTCCACACCAAAAACCCTGAGGTTATATTCCCTTTAAAACGTAGAAGTTCAGGTCAGTTCAGTTCACTTAATGTTTAAAGGGAATATAACCTCAAGTCTTTTTTAAGATTTTTGATGTTAACAATTTTGGCGGGAAATCACTAACCAGCGCCAAAAATATCTGAAGCCATAGGAGGGAGCGGGAAATGGTCGAAGTGTTGGTGTTCCACACCAAAAACCCTGAGGTTATATTCCCTTTAAAACGTTGAAGTTCAGGTCAGTTCAGTTCACTTAATGTTTAAAGGGAATATAACCTCAAGTCTTTTTTAAGATTTTTGATGTTAACAATTTTGGCGGGAAATCACTAACCAGCGCCAAAAATATCTGAAGCCATAGGAGGGAGCGGGAAATGGTCGAAGTGTTGGTGTTCCACACCAAAAACCCTGAGGTTATATTCCCTTTAAAACGTAGAAGTTCAGGTCAGTCCAGTTCACTTAATGTTTAAAGGGAATATAACCTCAAGTCTTTTTTAAGATTTTTGATGTTAACAATTTTGGCGGGAAATCACTAACCAGCGCCAAAAATATCTGAAGCCATAGGAGGGAGCGGGAAATGGTCGAAGTGTTGGTGTTCCACACCAAAAACCCTGAGGTTATATTCCCTTTAAAACGTAGAAGTTCAGGTCAGTTCAGTTCACTTAATGTTTAAAGGGAATATAACCTCAAGTCTTTTTTAAGATTTTTGATGTTAACAATTTTGGCGGGAAATCACTAACCAGCGCCAAAAATATCTGAAGCCATAGGAGGGAGCGGGAAATGGTCGAAGTGTTGGTGTTCCACACCAAAAACCCTGAGGTTATATTCCCTTTAAAACGTAGAAGTTCAGGTCAGTTCAGTTCACTTAATGTTTAAAGGGAATATAACCTCAAGTCTTTTTTAAGATTTTTGATGTTAACAATTTTGGCGGGAAATCACTAACCAGCGCCAAAAATATCTGAAGCCATAGGAGGGAGCGGGAAATGGTCGAAGTGTTGGTGTTCCACACCAAAAACCCTGAGGTTATATTCCCTTTAAAACGTAGAAGTTCAGGTCAGTTCAGTTCACTTAATGTTTAAAGGGAATATAACCTCAAGTCTTTTTTAATATTTTTGATGTTAACAATTTTGGCGGGAAATCACTAACCAGCGCCAAAAATATCTGAAGCCATAGGAGGGAGCGGGAAATGGTCGAAGTGTTGGTGTTCCACACCAAAAACCCTGAGGTTATATTCCCTTTAAAACGTAGAAGTTCAGGTCAGTTCAGTTCACTTAATGTTTAAAGGGAATATAACCTCAAGTCTTTTTTAAGATTTTTGATGTTAACAATTTTGGCGGGAAATCACTAACCAGCGCCAAAAATATCTGAGGCCATAGGAGGGAGCGGGAAATGGTCGAAGTGTTGGTGTTCCACACCAAAAACCCTGAGGTTATATTCCCTTTAAAACGTAGAAGTTCAGGTCAGTTCAGTTCACTTAATGTTTAAAGGGAATATAACCTCAAGTCTTTTTTAAGATTTTTGATGTTAACAATTTTGGCGGGAAATCACTAACCAGCGCCAAAAATATCTGAAGCCATAGGAGGGAGCGGGAAATGGTCGAAGTGTTGGTGTTCCACACCAAAAACCCTGAGGTTATATTCCCTTTAAAACGTAGAAGTTCAGGTCAGTTCAGTTCACTTAATGTTTAAAGGGAATATAACCTCAAGTCTTTTTTAAGATTTTTGATGTTAACAATTTTGGCGGGAAATCACTAACCAGCGCCAAAAATATCTGAAGCCATAGGAGGGAGCGGGAAATGGTCGAAGTGTTGGTGTTCCACACCAAAAACCCTGAGGTTATATTCCCTTTAAAACGTAGAAGTTCAGGTCAGTTCAGTTCACTTAATGTTTAAAGGGAATATAACCTCAAGTCTTTTTTAAGATTTTTGATGTTAACAATTTTGGCGGGAAATCACTAACCAGCGCCAAAAATATCTGAGGCCATAGGAGGGAGCGGGAAATGGTCGAAGTGTTGGTGTTCCACACCAAAAACCCTGAGGTTATATTCCCTTTAAAAACAGGATGCCTCGTCCAATTTTCTCTTATGTCCAGTGCGTTTCGTAGTACAACGTCATCGATACGTCACAAGAACGCCAATGCTACTTTATAGGCTTATTGGTTTTTACTCTTGGAATTTCGTCAAGCTCGCTTAGCAGCGCTATCAAACCATCTACAAGGATTTGCTTATGCCTTAATTGCGATCCTTCCTAAGATCGAGACCTCTAGTGACGGGTTTTAGAAGCTTCGAGCGAAGTGGAATTAATCAGGGACCGTATTGACTTCCTAATGCGTTACGGGCTTTTTGTAAATCTTTAAAAATAAATCTAAGGTAATTAAATTAAATTCAAATTAATAGCATTACGACTTCAAAAACGTTTGGAAAATGAGGGGCTGATCGCTATTGGTAATCGGTGGACAAGCCTGTAGCTTTTAATGTACTAAAGTGATTACGTAATCGATTACAAACTTTGCACTACCAAAGACTGTACTCGCTGTAATCGGTGTACAGAATTCAAGGAAGTTGCTAGCACCTCTATCTTATCCTTTTGGGCCACGTAAACGACTAATTTCTAGTGAAAATCACAGCAAAAATAGGACTGTATATTAAGCCTTGGTCGTCACAATTCGTAGTCTAAAATAACATAGACAAATACGTGAAAAGCACCAATTCTTTAGCGCGAGCCTTTCGGTACTACCATGGACCAAGAATCTATAAGGGGACTCACTGTTCGCGATATTTTGACACGGTAAGCGTGTCCTAAATCGGAAGGCTTACTGAGGTACGTCAGCCGCTTTGAAGAGCCTCAAGAATTCTGTTCAACTATCACTACGAGAGGCTTAGTGGGGGCATGGATTAAAAAAAACTAAGGATCTTCAGCAGAGCTAAAACATTAAAAATACCCGTCACAAACGCTATCTCGCGGGCGAAATCGTCAAAACGGATGCAATATTGTTTTTGCTGCGACACACGTGACCTAGGTTAGAGCGGAGGAGCAGACGAATGTTGATCAACGGTTACCACGTATGATTAAAATTGATGATGTTTTCGAATTATAATTATGAAACATTATATTTGTCTTCATCAAACGATGCCAAAGAAATTTCCTATTTAGATTTTTCATCGGGTAAACCTTTCAATTACAAAATTGGCATTTAATTTAGAAAATACATTAACCCTTGGCTGAGTTGGCTCGTCTGTAGTTATAAAATGAAAACCGTTACATTTCAAACACGCTAGGAGAGCACGAAGTGACTGCGTTAATTTGGTGCCGTGAATAAACGAAAGGTGGCGCCGTATTTAGAATTCTTTTTCCGTTTGCTGCAGTAAAGGGGGGGGGGGGTAGGAAGGGGATGACATATACAAGTTCGGGACACCTAGCTACACTTCTTTTAGTAGAGATTAGTTGATTAAATTTTTTAAGGTTAGAAATGAAATGGATTCCAGTTAGTTTGATCTTGGATTAATAATAAAAGCTAACGCTTACTGGATATTTCACTTTCGGTTTTCCGCGTCCACCAAACTTTGGGATTGCTTTCAGCGCCATCTGTTGATTTTTCGCGTTTTGGTGGGACAAGCTTTTAAGGAGGGCGCACGTGTTTCTCCAGTCTCCACGTGGTGGACTATTACCCTATGTTATTCTCTCTTGTATAGAAATTATTATTGCTTGGAATTTTCAAATAAGTACCACATATTATGGTTATTATTATTTACGTAAGTATTAATTATTTATTGTCTTAGATATGAGTTTCAGTGGCTGAAATCAACTTTCGGTGACAAATTGGGAAAACAATGAACATTTTGGGTTTAAACAATGTTTGACTCTTCCCATTTTATAACATTATTGTACCGCATTATACCGTTTAATTAATAAGTAATAACGATTTAACTATTAATAGCTTACAATGATTCCACACGAAGCCGAAAACAGGACTCAAATTTCAAACTGCCGTTAATTAACTTATTTTTGAAATCTCGTGCACGCTTGTCCCACTAAATTGTCAGCCATACGCTGCTCACTGGTTATTTTTACTTAACATAAAAGTTACTTACCATTATCTAAACTTTGAAATAACTAATTTCAAAAATAAAAGGTCTTTAACTTCCTAAGCCTAATCCTTGAACCGACAACAACGGCGCCATTTTGTCAAATTGAATGTGAACGTTCCAGCTTCCAGCTTCTCTACGAACCGACGTCGGAAATCAACTTCAGTGACGCCAAGTTTGTTCACATTGAACTAAAATTCCCAGTATTAACGCGTGCTTTTTAAAGCTTGAACATTGAATCCCCTCAGATTCTTCGTCCATGGTACTACGAACCCCGTCGTCATGACATTAAACACGTCACAGATAACGATCCTTCGAAATAATCACGGGCCATAGGCGTCTTAATGTCATGGCCGACCAATACGCCGTTACCATGGCAACGAACACTAACCACACCCACGACAAATCTACAAATATATCTCCTGGTATACTAAAAGCTTTGAATAGTGACGTAGACTTGACGTAGTAGCTAAACTCGTAGCGATAAAAATACTTAGTCACCAAAAATGTGTGGGCTCTCAGTAAACGTTTAACAGACACACTTTTGCGAAACTTAATTATAAAGTTAGTTAGATTACGCGATAAAAGTAGAGTGGATTATCGAAACATCTCAAACTAAATCTAACTAAAATCCGAGTCACTCAAAATATAGGCTCAAAAAAATTCCTTTTTCCCAAATTGAGAACTTGGATTGAAAGTAGTCTGATATGTCTTGAATAATGAAGTCATTTGAAATCCAAAGCCCCGAGTTCGATACATCGTAACGGGAAATATATTTTTTTCGCTCGACAAATTTTCGACTGAATTGTCAACCACGAAAGAAAAAATATAACTCTGTCTGGATGACTCCAAAAATTACTTTAACTAGAAAAAAAAACCCCGACGGGCAAACGTACAATAAATAAACAACTTCGATAGAAAAAAGCTAACGTTAGAAAAGTATAAAGTACATTAGAACGTCGCCGCGGGTTCCGTCAGGGTCACAAAGGACGCCAAGGCCCGACGGGACGCGAAAAAACTATTCTAATTCGCGTCAACTTGGAGCGATCGAGAGGACGCGTTTTGTAAGCGGCGAGGAAATGGCCGCCGCGTGGCGCTGACAGCTCCTGTCAGCCGCAATCGCCCGGAGACGCGTCGGGTAGGGGGCGCTGCCGCTGACTGCCGGGGCGCGTTCCAATTACTGACCCCTCAGAGGGAGGTCACACACTCTTTGGAAAAAGGCGAACGTCTCTGTATCGGCCGCTCGTGTTATTGTATGGCGAAAGGACGAACATTCGGGCTTTAAAAGATTTCGTAATCTATTATTGTACTTCGAGGAGAGAAGTCTGCGTGTGCGGACGCTAAACCCTAATCAGCCGCGTCAATGTATAGTCCGTATCGACACCTAGCGACGCCTTTCGTAATCCCTTCGAGCGACAATAAACAGACGTTTATTTTATATTTAACAAAAAGCCCATAATTTAAGGACTAGGAAGTCAAGCTCGATAAGGAAAATTTTAACTTAAATTGCTTAGTCGAACCATAAGTAACGTAATATTATAAGTATGATAATTAATAAACATTATCACCGAACCGATTTTCAGATCTATAGACTTATGGTAGTTACTTATGATCAAAGGTTTTTTAATTCCAATTTATAAATTTCACATAAAAATACATGGCAACCCTGTTTTATCGAAAAAGATATTAACATAATGTGAATTGGTTTTTTGTATAATAAATTAACCAATACCAGAAGTAATAATTTTCCACCAAGCAGCGGATATGCACGCAATTTGAGTACTTATCATATATGCTGATTACTAAAGATCAACACATTATTTATAAAGATAAATTATCCGTTTTTCTGTTCAATTTAAGGGTTGGGGTTGCGCATTTTCCAAGTAACAGGATTGTTCATCTACACAACAAATACTGTAAAATTGAACCGAAAAAACTTCTTTTTATTAAGTAACGTATAACCTTCTTGTTTAATTTGGCTTTTTTTTTATCGCGAAGTCATTTACAAATTTTAAATTTAAGTATAAAACTTAATTCTGGCTTCTGGTTTGAGGGAGTTATTTTGAAATTCGGAGACCCTAAAAACTCTAACGAGTTATAATTACTCTAGTCTGAAGCAGTTGTAAAAAGCAATACATAGTGGCGCTGTTGAGTACAACCAAGAATTATTTCAAGTGCCTAAGAATATGCCACCGCGATAATTCTAAGCCCCACGCTTATCAAAATAGTTTTATAAAATGTATTTACCTTCATAACTTCGAAAATAAATAAACAGTTTCGGTAAATATGTATTTAAAACTTAATGTAAGTTAGGAACAACAAACACAAGGAGAACTCAGTTAGCCTTTAAACACGCTAACGCGGTGTTGTGTGCAAATTTCATTGGTTTAGCCTTTACCCTGAACGTTTACGTGCAGGGGGGAAGTCAATTTCCGAATTTTCCCCCTTCCGACGGCAGCAGGCGCTAAAGCGTCTAACCAATGAAATCTGTACGCAACAAAATGTAAATGTGTGCGTTGCTGTTTATCGCTCCTAGATGGCGCTCCCCGAAGTTGAGGAAAACAAGTCTGACTTATATGAGTCTTCCGAAAGCTACCGTATTCCAACCTCCTCAAGCTAAATAAATCTGGATATTTGGTATCCGAATATTTTCTTAGATACAGCGTGATAATTTCCCGCACACAAGTGATAAAAAAGCGCCCAACCAGCCGGGAGGGAAGCGGGTCTGGCAGCTCGGTGAATAATTGAATGGAGAACGTCCATAAAGGAAAAACAACGCATCATCCATCCCCAGCGGCACTTTTTCGCGTCTTCTTCCATCTCATTTAGTTTCGCTGTCGTTAATCACACGCCCACCTCCGCCTATACAGAGGCCTTGAGGCGAGCGCAAAGGCCTCACCATCCCAGCCGCGATCGGACACAAGAGCCAGATAAAAACGAAAATTTCAAGTTGCTTAGGACCCAAATAAATTGCTCTTTCACGAGAAATATTTCACCGTTGAAAAAGTTAATCCAGCTGAAATAGGTTGACATGTAGGTACTGGGCCCCGTGCTGAGTTAAGATTTTTGGTGACACTAGTGACGCTAAGCGGGGGGAAATGTAACCAACCGCTCTTTTTTTATTTGCTCGATCAAACATGCTTGTTGATTTTTATATAAACATGACTTTTTACTTAATTTCATTTTATCTTAATTTATTTTTATTTTTAAATATTTTACGCTTTTTTTTCTAAAAAATTATTAATAATTTGCACGTAAATAGAAATTTTCATTAATGTTAATTCACTTATAATTGGTATTTGTAATTTAGTTGTCTCTGAATTGGCATTTCTACCGAAATTAATTTAGTACGTAATTTCATTGACATATCGGAAGTGATTTAAATCAATTGTTTTTTTTTAGAAAATACGTTTTTAAATTAGACGCTTCAATAAAACAACTTCAAGGATATCGCCAAGAAGTAATATTTCCGTGAGCCAGGACCTACGTAACTGTTTATATAGTGCTTGTTTAAATAATGGAAACTTTTCGCCTTTACGGCAGCAACAAGCGTTCCCCTTGGCGTTCCCTTTTAACCAGGTAGCTTTTTGGACATATTAAGGCTTGGCAAAAACACAACGTTCCGTTTACAGGTGAAAAATTTCCATTATTTCCACAAGCAATATATAAACAAAACCTTGCGGGTCCTGGCTCTCGGAAATATTGCTTCTTGGTGATTTCCTGGAAGGATGATTTATTTAAGCGCCTATTATGCCAAGAAAAAAATTAAATGCAAGACCAACACCGTGGTCGATAATTAAAAATAACGGTCGAAAAGCCGCCAATAAGCTTATAGGAATCCGTCATGTTCGTTATGAAGAACAGCGCTGCCAGGTAAAAACAATTCTCAGACGACAAAAAGAAAATATCAGTTTTGCCAGATTCAGATTATTTGGTTGGAAATACACTGAAAATGGCCAACTTTGGTTTTCCCGCCCAATAAGGAGGTAGGAAATTAATATTTTGTATCGACTACGACTATAGATGGCACCCGGGTATTTTCGTCCTTGTTAAAGGAAGTAGAACACTCCTTGTTTGGTAGGGGGCGCCATAGCTTCTCTCTTTCCTCGCTCATGGCGCTAGTCTAGAACGATAGTAGAAACACCCTATTCTTCTATACTTGAAAGCGTGCCCGTCCTGAAGAGGTTTTCTCACTTGAAACGTATATTGTTTCATATTTAGCGTTTATTTTATAAATGCACCCTTTATTAACATATAAACAACAATATCCGAGCTATAAATTAATTATTTTCATTATAGTTTGGATATTTATTCAAATATAATTTCTTAATAATGAGGTACGTGGTTTTAGATTCACGAAAGGCGTTGTATAGTAGAGAATTTAAAGCACTACCAAAGCGGGGATACTTTGAATGGGATAATTCCTCAAAAACCACTGTATTTCACACTACGTAAAACACGTGGTTAGAAAAATGAGGACAGGGAATTATATATTGCCCCAAATTCCTGAAAAGGATATACTCCCTTTAATTTAAAATAACTTTTGTATCAATGCGTAACTCCGGTGGAAAGTATTCTTACGCAGTCCCCAAACTGCGTCCTGGACGCGAAATGGCAGCTTGGGAGGCGGGCTCGAGATCGACGCCCATTGCGACGAGGCGCGTCACGCGTCAGGCTGACGTCAACCAATGGAGAGTCGAGAAGGCGTTGCATCCGGCGAATCGGCGGGAGCGACGCGTTTTCCTCCCAGCCGCGCGAAGAATCAACTTCGCAAAGGCCGAAAACTAGATCAACCCTCCTCGCCATTGCCCCTCCGCCTGCCTCCCCCTCCCCCCTCGAAACTACCTCTGCCTTCCCCACTCCGCCCCCCCCCCTCGTTCACAGTCGTTCCACCGAATCGGGTTGATCCTAAAAGACATACCGTTTCTGATATTTAACAGAAACATCCCAAGACTGGAAGGCTCAGTCACAGAGAAACTCCTGCTAGGGTCGGCTAACGGCCCGCGACAGTCACGCCAACAAAGCAGTCAAAGATCAAAGATATTTTTCTATTTAGTTTTAAAACGATTCAAGTTAAATATAAGATTTAAATTAAATTTGAAATGACCGAAAATCAGGATCAGCGGCCACCGAGACCGGAAAGTTTGGAGTCAACTTCGTCAATTGGTGGTAAGTACAATCATTTCTTCAAATATTCTAGTTCCACATTTTAATTGAAAATTTACAACGATAAACTATTTTTATTCGTATAAATCTTAATTTGTCTAGTTATTAAAACGGTTTGATCCGTTTTAAGTTTATTAGTTAATAAGATAACGTAACGATTTTACGCGAATCTGCCAGAAATATCTTATTTTCATCTCTGGAAGTTACTTTTTATTTTGTTAGAATTTATTATCATTTTTATAATTGTCAAAAGTTTCTTAAACGTTAGAGGGTTGTGAAAATTTACAAAGCATGTTACTAGAACTAGATTTGGTACCTTTTAATAGCAGTCAAGCTAGCGACATTTTAGTAACGGTAAAACGCCGATTTAAAATTTACATTCCAAGTATTTTTTACGCATTTCGTATTCTTTTAAACCTAATTTCAAAGATATGGATCTTGTAGTATCATACAACTTACAATTGTTAGCTGTATAGCAAAAACCGTAGAATGTTTTACAAATTCAACAATAATACAAGTGTTCGACATTTTCAAATTTGGCGTACGGGATTTTGAATCTCAAAGTGATTTCAAAAATCAGAAACTCATTTTGAGATTTCAGAGCGCCATTTTTGTGTTGATTTCTGGATTTTTAGACTGGTTTAGAAAGTTTGCAACTGATATTCGTCCTGATTCCGTAATTTTAAAGTTTATTTCAAGATTTCTAAAATAATTTATCTCTAGATTGTACGGGATTTATAATTTTGGACCCCTCAGTAATACTACATAATCAAAAGTAAATTAGGAGATAAAATATTTTGTTATCCGGTAATTTCGATTAAATTTGATTAAGCAGATAACGAAAAACGGCTTGAGTAGTTCGTTGTACAAATTATACCTAATTAAGATCATGTGTAAATAACGTAATATTAACATCAAAATATAAGCATGTGCGTTTGATTGGAAGGTCTAAGATTATGTCATAAAATGAACTTAATTCCTTGCGCCATTAACCCGAAAAAAGTTTGACTATGATGTCACATTTTACCGAACAAAAATTGGTTTTGCGTTACTATGAAATGAGCCTATCGTGTGTTTAAGCGTGAATAATTATTCAAAATAAGCCACTTCGGTATCTATAAAGCAACATATGGTCTAGTTTGGCCTACAGGCGCCTGTAGAAGTGTTCTACGTGTCGCACACGGATGTTCGGGAAAAAGCCAACATTTAGGTCACCATCACAAACTGTGTATATGTACCTAATAAGAATAAATTTATATTACTACCCTACGCCATTGATTGAAGAAAATATAAAACATCACGAATTATTGCGTAAGTTAAAACCATTTTATTTAAAATATAAAAATTTCGCCTAGTTTTGGCATTGTTAGTGCCACCATCAAGACTAAAATATTGTGTCTCTCTTACATCGTTTATAAAAACAAATCTGTAGGGTATATCTATATATTTTTTACTTTAAACATTAAAAAAAATTCCAAGTAAAAGTTTAAAACGTCAATTTATAAGTTTAAATTTACACTGTTTACTTGCTATATATAAAGTTTTAAAAGTGTATATATTTTTTTCCCTATATATATCTTGGAAAATTTCAGTGGTTTTCTAAGCTGAATATAAAGTTTAAATAATTTCAGTCGGATTGTTTAATTTAATTTAATTTTAATTTAACGTAACTTTGAAAACTCTAAAACAAGCACGTTTTCTATGTGATAGATTCTTTAGAATCAATAACGCAGTTTCAATAACGTCCAAATATTTCCTAGTAGTACAAATACGGACACCTACAATACTTTAGGCACCTGCTTTTATTTAATCTCAATTGGCCGTGGCGTTACTATTCATGAGACAAATTTGGAGTTTGTATTGATATTCGTTTTAATGTAAAATTATGTTAACGTTGATTATTGATAATGTACATCTCAATAGTAAATTTCAGATAAAAACTTTTACTTTAATTTAAGATTCTAATATTTTCTAGAATTTTAAGCACCATTTTTATCTAATATTTTAGGCACGAAGTTTTTCTAAAGTGTTAGGTACCAAATATATATAAAAAAAAATTTTAATTTTAAATACGAAATATTTTAGGTACGAAATCTATTTAAAATTTAGGTACAAAATGATTATACAATATTAAGTAAATTTTTTCATTTTATATATCAATTTGGTTTGGAAATTTTATAGTTTCAAATTTTTATACACTAAGCTACAAATTGGCATTTCTATAAAAAAAAAACGTGGCCTTCTTGTTTACTGTTTACTGTTTTTTCCCCACTTCTACAATGCTTTCCCAGCTCTCCCATTATACCGAGATAATGAATTCGTTCATAGGTTCAAGAAGTTCTTGAACCTATGGACGAATTCATTGACAAGAACGAGTTGGACTGTAGTAGCGAATTTATGGAAAGGCCTATTCCGCCGTTCACGTTGTAGAGGCATGGCTTAACCTCTCTAGTATAGCTATTAAGTGTAATAAATTATAGTTTTAAATACAAGTACGCAAACACGTGTTCAAAAGCGATCAATTTCAAATGAACACAATGGAGGCGACCCAGGCAGAACACCTTTTGAGGTTAAATCAAACGCGGCGAAATAATAACTTGACATTACACGACCAGGTTTAAGCGAAATATATGGCTTTCACAAACCAGCGTGTGTCGAAAGAAACCTAATTAATAAGCTTGTTTACCCCGCTCGGCGAATGCTCCTCGATGATATAGTCCCGCGCAGTATAGGTTGAAAAGCGCCATCTACTTGGCAAACCGTGAACAAGTGGCTCCTTCTTCTAGTCAATAAGGCTTCCGAGTTTCTAGGAAAATGCTAGAATATGATTCGTCAGACAGAAGGGCAGGTCCTACCTGTAACTCGAGCAGATTTTGGTACGCTTTCGAGGTCCTTTAATAGGTAACACCAATATTATATTTATTTCTACTTCGGGAGAGTGACCATTTTGAGATGATAGGGGGAAGGAAGAACGTTACCGGAGTGCCCTTCAATCGCGTCGGAAGCCTCCGACCTCCAAGAACGTAGACCTGCGATTTCTAAGGAGACGTTGGCCTCTTGTCGGGATGGAGACTGGAAGCGTGGAGACCGGAGGCCTCTAGCCGGGATGGTGTCCGGAGACCTGTAGTTGTGGAGGAGACTGGAGACTGGATTCAGGAAGACCGGAGGCCTCTAGTCGGTATGGTGCCTGGAGACCTGGAGATAGGAGGCCTCTAGTTGCGATGGAGACTGGAGACTAGAAGCGTGGAGACCGGAGACCTCTAGTCGGGATGGTGACTTGAGGACCGGTGACTGGAAACCCAACTTTTCAGTGGAGACTGGAGGATTGGAGACTGGAAACCCAACCTTCCAGTGGAGACTGGAGAACCGGAGACTGGAGGCCCAACCTTCCAATGGAGACTGGAGAACCGGAGACTGGAGACTGGAGACCCAACCTTCCAGTGGAGACTGGAGGACCGGAGACTGGAGACCAGAAGTGTTGCCGACCAATGTTTGGAAGATGTAATTTTTAAGGAACCAATGAGATACTGGGACGATTTGATTTGGTTGGGGGGGGGGGATGAAGCTTCATCTTCGTGCATGAGGGGGATTTTGGAGCAACACTAAAATACATTCTGTTCTGGAAGAAACCATTTTCGTGGCGTGTTATTTCTGTATTAAGTTTAACGATTAGAAAAATATCTGGGTCGAATTTTCTAATAATTACATTTCCTTTTTAGTCTTCACATAAAATTATATTTTAAAGGAACATTTGATATTTCTGAGTGATTTGAAAATTATTATAAACGATTGTAATCAAACCTTTGCTCAGATTTGAAATTTAATTTACACAGCAATGTATTCTAACTTTGATACTTCGTGTAATTTTTGGTTGTTACGAAATAATTTCAATTGGCAAATTAAATTTTTCCCGAAGATATTGTCTATACGGGAAATTATTCTGGTATTTGGAGCATTTTTAGTCGTTCAACGAGCGTAAAGGCTAACATTTGTTGGTGAACGTAGTTCACACGATCCACGAAAAGTTATCGCGATTTCGCGCCTTAACCAGCGGAAAAAAATACTCATAATTATCTAAAGAAAATGCATCTTCTACTGCAAAATATGTCAATTTACATTACAAAATTATTAACGGTTATATTATTATTTAGCTTGGCCACAGACCACCTACACCCAGAAGGACTCGCATCAACCTCGATACAGGGTGTCTCAAAAGTGATTCGGCTGTTTTTACAGCAAACAAAAACTAGCGCGTGAAAATTCTTTATTTTACGAAATTAAGATAAAAAAGTCGTGCGCGAGCCAGCTTCTAGAATACATTTTTTACCTTTAAAACTGCCTCTACTTTCCGTGAGATGGCGCTTTCTTAAAATAGCCGCATCACATTCGAGACATAAAAAAATAATTCCTACCAGCGATACATGTCCCTCTTGAAGTGGTCTGTGGTTTGGCGTAAGTACTTGATTTAAATATTTGGAGCAACTGGATTTGCGAGTCGTGACGATCAACAATATTTTGCACGTGATAATATAGGCCCTAACTTGCTTTGGTCAAAACTGGCAATCAAACCGACTTAAACTGGGTTTAAGGTTTACATTAGCCAATCCAATGTGACACTTAATTGTAGTTGACAGCATTTCAGACCAATCTGACCTTTCTTTTTTACTACCTCTCGAAGACTCGAACAACCCAAATGCATCGATTTCTACCAATGGTTTTGGTGAAGTGGAAATAAATAAATTTTGGAAGGGAACAATTAGAAGCCAAAATTTCATATTTCTAGTGATACCTTCATAAATGAAAATTTATCATTTATATTAACCCTGTCACCTTAGTATAAGCTAGGAGCAACAAACACAAGGAGAACGCAGCTAGCCTTTAAACACGCTAACGAAGGGTTGTGTACGAATTTCATTGGACGAGCGTCACGAGCCTTTACGATGAACGTTTTACGGGTGGGGGGGGGGAAGATAATTTCCGAATTTCCCCTTCCGACGGCAGCAGGCGCTAAAGCGTCTAGCCAATGAAAAACGTACACAAGAAAATCCACGACTTTTGACGGGTTGCGTTCTCCTTGTGTGGGGTGTTGTGTTTGTTGCTCCTAGGTATAAGTTACATTATGATGGTTTGACCACGGATGGATAAATTATTTAACAGAAACTGGGTTAATAAAGATATTGTATCTCAACCATGGCAATTCTATCTTAAAAGTTGGGATTTGTACTATGTACATGGCTTCAAAATTTTCTCAACCACTACAAAAATAACCCCTTTTTGTAATTCCTACGCTTGCAATTTGCATTTCAATCAGTTATATTTGAAATCATAAACGTTTCTTTAAACTACCATAAAATTTAATAGATGAGAAAAAGTAAAATTTATTTTCTTCAAATATTCAAAATAATTTTAAAAATGTCACCGTTTAAATTACTTTTAAAATATGGAAATAAATTACTTCATAATGCCTAATATTATTTACTATCTATACCTTTTTTTGAGTCGAAAGAATAACTTTTGGAACGTTTTATCCAACATTTTCTCATTTATGTTTGATTTTAACAAAGATAATCTAGACTAGATTTTAAGCCATCAATCGCCGGGTCGGGTTTTGATTAAAATTACGTAAAAAGGTGTTGGTGAAAGACAAAAATAATTTTTTTAGGGTGGAGTAAGTTAAACAGTGGTGTTGCTAAACATCTCGGAATTGCAAATTACGCCCCAAAAATATACCAAAACCCACCCCTCCAAAGATAATTATAACTTTCTTTGTATCAAGAATGAAAAACTGTGGTACGAAAGGTTGCGATATAAATTTAATAAAATCACAATAGACTTACAAGTTTGAAGAAATACCTTTTGAAGTTGGTACCACAACTATAGTGGTACCACACTTTTTAATAACAATAACAATTTCTATAAATTAATAATTGATTTTAGAGAGTAAAACGATGAAAAGTATAGCACAAACTTCGATAGATCTCCAAGGATCATCCACCTGTCATGAAAATATTTGACAAATTGAAAACTTAAAACATTTATAATTTTGCTATGACCTTTGTAACTTCCAAAGAGTGAATGTGCACATTGCAATTAGAAATCAAGATATTGTAATTATCGTGATTAGGTACCCGAAAGTTTGATACGATTAAACTCCCCAAAAAATGTTTTTGGACACAATTACACCTGTTCCTCAATTTTGGTAAAAATTCGTAACTTGAGTGTTTTTTGGACAGATTGATTGGACCTAGAATGCCGAATGCCGTATTTACGCGTGGCAGGACCCCTAGGCTTTGAGCCGTATTGGCCCCCCGACCTCTACATTTCACGCGTGGGCCCCTACTTGGCCCGTGCTCTTGGTGGCTAGCCTAATATAATCAATGTTACTGCAGTAACATTGATTATATTAGGGTCTTATGAGTATACAGACTTCAAAGATATTATTTTTGACTCCTATATAGTACAAACAAATGATCTTTGAAAGGACAGTTTTCGGTTACTAGAAGTATATGATTGAATAACATAATAACAATAGGTATTACTCTTCCTATTGTTTTAATGTTAATTATCTTAGCGAACATTATTTCGACAATGACTCTCACCCGGCTCCGACTTGGACTTGCAACCAAACCGAGTAGTATTTATTATCGTCCTTGGTAGTAGCATAAGTAACATAATTAATTATAAGTATGCCCCTGTACCTTTATTCCATTCAAAAAACTTCACTAACGGTTTGTTTCACCACGAACCAGTAAAAAGGTGGACTACGTTAGATTTTAACCTTTTTATTCATCCTAGTAATTTTGGGAGTCACACTATTGGCTAGTAACATATTTATTTAAGCCAATGGAAAACCTCTAAATTGAGAAGGAATTTTGGGTGTCGGAATTTTAGTCAGCCCAATGTAGCTTTATTGAAATTTATAAACTCGCTCGGTTTGTGCGGATGAAGTTAAATAATGAGTAGTTTAGAAAATTAAAAGGTTTGGGAAAATGACCGATACGGTTCGGTTCAGAGATCACTTTCCGAAAATGGAACTAGTCGTCGAAGTGGGATATTCCACGTGGTCAGCGTTTTTAAAACCCATATCAAGCCTAGAAGAGTTAGGCCTAGGCTCAAAAGAATCTGACCCAGGAAAACTCAACCTGAATTTCAACTATTTTTTTCAATAAACCCGCTTCTTTTAATTGACAATGGAAATTTATTTTAGAACCTGAGACTCTTTATTAATTGCATTAACAGAATTTGTAGTTTATTTTAGCTCCTAAGCCTTGGTTGCTCAAACCGGTTTGCTTACTAAAATAATGGCCGTCGGTTTATCAGAAGTAGAGCTAATTGAGCGATGGCATAATCGGCATTTGAGATTCGATGACGTCAAATATTACGTAGGGTACGGATGACGCAATATCTGTGAAACAAACTGTTAGTGAAGAAATAGAGCTAGTGGCATACTTATGAGTAATTATGTTACATATGGTAGTGGTATATTTCGCCTTGGGCAGTAACTCTAAAAATCAGATTGATGATAATTATTATTATAATTATGTGTTATAATTAAATTTATTTTTAAAATTTATTGTTCTTTAAATACTAAACATTTTTAGCGCAAAGTTAGTTTCGTATTTCTCGGTGGAATAAAACCAATTAAAAGAAGTTGTCAGACAACCCAAAGACAGTTTTTTGAATGGATGACGCTTTTGAAAGGAGGTTGAAAAGAGCCATTTTTGGCTCGTCATTTCAAGGCGACAAAGTAACTGTCAACTCGTTAGACGCGACATTTCAAAATCCAAACAAGATCAACCTTATTTCACACATCAATAACCCGAGGCGACAGACAAAACAGAACCGAAAGTGACAAATTGACATCGACTCGGTGTGCTCAGCTGCGCCACTTTCAAATCAGAATCCAAAAGCGCGGAGCTGCTACAGCGCCTCTTCCACAAAAAATCTGGGGTCACAGACGTCGTTGTAACTACCCATCAGCGAAAGTGAATTCACCTGTCGAACGTTTAACTCTAAAATTAAACAAGCCGAACAAGCTACAATACTATCGTTTCACATCCATTCAAAGCTCAGTGGAAGTACGAACTACCTATACTTTAAAGGATTGCCCCAGTATCTGGAAAAGTCGTTGAATTTGAATATGGGTCTAAAAGTCAGGGAATTTTAAAAATTACTCTTAAAATCAGGGAAATGTCAGGGAATTTAATTACGGCTGCCATTAGAAAACCTTTACTAAATTATAGGTTAAAAATTACAATATTTTGGCACATAATAAGTCAGGGAACACTTGGAAAAGTCAGGGAATTTGAATCGCAAAAACTGTGGCCACCCTATGGTTGATCAACTAATTTCATCTATCCACCACTAGGTTTAACAGAAACTAAAGGTTAAGAACAAGTCAGGGAATTTGAATCTTAAGAAACTGCATGTGGCAACCCTACTTATGGTTGATCCACGAATTTCATATTTCCACCACTAGGTTTAAAAGAAACTAAAGGTTAAGAACAAGTCGTAGCGACTAATAGCAGAGGATTTTCCGATTTAGTTCATACTCCCTTTAAATGTCAACGGATTAGTTTGAAAAGTTGTTGTCTAAAACAAGTAATTCTGTACACCCAAACTCTAAATTCAAAAGATTCTGTGCCACTTTAAAGGGACGCTTGATATTTCAAATAACCTTAAAGTGTACGTAACATTAGCGAATAATATCACCGAACTGATTTGAGTTGCTGCGTAATCAAGATTAAGATCAGTGTCTAAATATGTAGGAAGTTAAATAGACTACTAAAAAGAAAATTAGCGTTAATAGGAAGTGCCATTCGAATTGTCATTATAAATAATATACTTGATGTTTGAGAAATATGCTCCACCTGCTAGTTTGCATTTCAACAAAAACTTAATAGAGTAGTGTCAGTGCCACATCACGCAACGTCACCCATGCTTTTTCCTATTGAGAAAAAAACACGCCTAAAATGGCGGCCATGGCCAAAGCTACGAGATGATACTACTCTATAGTGTTACATTGTTAATCAGTTTAAACTAGTCTAGAGGTTTAGTTTTACGTTTAGATTCGAAAAAATTAGATGAAAATTCTGCTTTATTTAAATTTGCAAACCAATATATTAGACTAATCATGGAATGAAAACGTTTTTATTTTTTTCGGAAAAATACGGAAAATTTTCCGGAAAAAGGCTTCGGTCATTTTTCGAGCGGAAGATTTTCCGATTTACATCACTACTTCAACGTTTCATTTTATATTGGCTTAAATTATCTACGATTAAAAATAAAGAATTTATTTCAGACTTCTAAAGGGGTTAAGACTTTTTAAGGTATATACATAGAACAAATTTAAACCTTCCGCTCTCCAAATTCAGTCCTTTTGTGGAGTGGTTAAGCACTTAATTTACACTTTGTTTACTTCATAAACGGTAACAAGTTAGACCATTTAATTATTCAATACGACTCTATATATTAACCATTAACATGGCCAGCTTAAGCTGGTTTGCGCTCGAGGACAATAGTCGAAAAGGGAATTGCGAAACATAAAATGTCATTTAAGTATCTCGACTCCTCTATTTGAGTAATCGTATCTGGACGCCTTAATCGATAACCACTATATTTAAAATCTGTAACCACACTTTTAAAGACTTAACCTTAGTTAAATATTCCTGGTGATTGGAATTTCTTCGCATTATGTTATTTTAAAGAAAATATTAAAAAAAGAAATAACGTAGTATTCAAATACTAGTCTCGAAATTGGTCGATATCATTTTTTTCTTCGTTTAAGGGAATATCAAATGGGTATTCAAAAGGACTAAATGTTAGAACATAACATTTTTATACCTTTACCACCAGGACTGGAAAAGGTTTACTCTTAGGGCTCGTTCCTTTTCAATACCCCAAAAGGTATTGTATTCAACATGAAAGAGTAAAATGGGTCTAAAATAAATTATTAGACCGTTTTCAGTATCCAAATGGTTTGAAATAAATTAAAAGTCCAATTTTGGTCGTTTTATAAACCTTTATTTTTAACGTTGTATCATTAAGAAATTCGAGATAAATTTTTATATTTAGCGCGTTCATTAAAATATTTAACGATTAGCCAAGAAAGTATTTATTTGTACCTCGAATAACTAATTGGAGAATACTCGTCTATTACCGAGTAGCAAACAATTGAAAATTTGGGTACCCGATTAATCAGCTAGGCTAATACCCAAGGCACCACCTTAGGCCCAAGTCTTATATGCCTTTAAACAGGTGGCCCGGTTACAATGCGTAGGAGGGTGGTGGCAAGTCCTTCATGCCACGCGAGCCAACAGCTCCCTACACTAACTATTACCGTTAACCTAGAATAAGCTGATCTCTAAACTCGTCGAGTATTTGTTTTTTCTATCCTCGTTGCTTCAAAGTTCAAGGAGGGGTTTTTACAAATTGGGGGGGGGGAAATAAACGGTACCTACAAAGATATGGAAACTGTGGTTCATTTAAATTAAAGGAATATTTTTCAGCACTGAAACTTACTTTACACTCCTTTTAAATTTAATTTCATAATTACTTGAATAAAACCAGCTTCTAATCAAGTGCTCGATAACCCTACTAATTAAAAATATTACTAGACTCGAATAAGATAAAGTTTCCCCTTAATCAAGTACTAATTTTTTTTTAAATATAGCTAATACCCAAGGCACCACCTTCAACCACATAAGCAATGTTGCTTGCGCGTGATCAAGTAACAGGTGGCCGGGTTACAATGCGTAGGAGGGTGGTGGCAAGCCCTTCATGCCACGCGAGCCAACAGCTCCCTACACTTACTATTACCGTTAACCTCAAATATTATTCGACTCGAATACTCGATTAAAAAAAACTTGGTACTCGATAACCGACTCGATTGTATAAAACTACAGCCCTAAAATACATCCTTAATTGGCTTAACTAAATGTCTTGTAGGAAAATAGCGACCGAAGTAACGCTGAACACTTTTCTAATCAAAGTAACGTAAATGACACGCAGATGGCGACTTCAATCTGAGCCTCGAAATAAACGCCTACTACAAAAGTCGAGGGGTCGGACATTTACCAAAATGCCGTACATTTTGTCGAAAATCGCAAAAAATTTTAACTCACTCTATGGTAAATTAACATTAAAATCCCAAAATTACTTCAAAAAGTAATGATAAAATCGATATAATCTCTACGAAATCCCGATATCCCGCACAAAATAATGGCAAGTGTCCGACCCCTCGACAAAAGTCGAAAATTTGGTTTTCTAGTCTGGAACGAATTGTTTGTTCTCCGTGGAATAAACTAGTTCTTTGTCGAATGCATAAATTACGTTACGAACGGGAAAGGAAAACACTTGTCAAGCTACTTGATATAAGGCTTAATAAATAGACCGTTTTCCGCGGCGCCAAAGCCATTGTGTTTGTGGTTAGGCCTAACGTCGGGAGTGAAAGCTTCCAGCTTCCAAATCTGGGAGAAAGTTTCCAAACACCTGTCCCGTGGCTCAGCGGGCGTTGAATCGCGCGTATCTGCATGGAAATTATCAGCTAGTTTTGCCCACTGTCACCTCATTATATTGATATATTTTTTACCTTATTTCAAAACGAATAGAGTTAAAAAAAAGTTATAGTTGAATCGTAAATTTAAATAAGTAATGGCTTTTAACGCTGTATTTAGTAAGGACGTGTACTGAATCGTTTTATTATCATAAATTAGGAGCTTATTTTATGCAGTATTAGCCTTGAATTCAAGATGCATATTGCTCATTATGAACGAAATATTTGTACAGTGGAAGCATTGTTCCGAGATGGAAAATTGCAACTGGTTAATAGCATGAAAAACTATACAAGGTGTTTCAAAAGTTTATAAAAAAAACTTTTAAGGAGTTGTAGGCCCGTGAGTTGAGATTTCCCCCCATTTTCCTACGATGAGTTAAAAGAGCGCCAGAGAGCTTCAAAGTGTGGCCTACTAGCCCCTGGAAGTAGGCTGCAACAAGCGAAAATTCCAGCAGCAGGGAAATGCGAACATTAAGGTTTGGGTTCGTGTGATAGGTAGAAAAAAGACTTTGTAAACAAATCGAGGTAACCAGCGTAAAAAAGTAAACTTAAACAGTATTTAAAGTCCCTGCTGCTTGGTTTTGCGCTTGTTGCAGCCTACTTCCAGGTGCTAGTTGGCCACACTTTGAAGCTCTCTGGCGCTCTTTTAACTTAAAGTAGGAAAATGGGGAAAAAAACAGGCATATTTCTAAACTCACCCCTATACAACTCCTTCAAATTTTTGCCTAATCATTTGAAACCACCTGTAGATTTTTCAGGACTGGGCAATGTGACCAATAGAGAAAATTATTTTTTTATTAAAGGCATTGTGTTCAAACTTGTACTTTATTGGCTAATATTTTACGGTATTATGGCAAATTAAAGTATACGGTTACTACTCTAAAATAAATACTTAAAACATTTTAATCAAACTATAGTTTTTAGCTTTTTTCGGGCAATATTCCTTTATTATAAAATATTAGACACTTTTTGACATATTTCCCACTATTTTATTTGGTAACACTGACTTGTGAGTGGAAGCTACGAGTGTCAATAACCATACCTATTCAGTATAGCCAATGACTCATTTCTAAATTTAACAAATTTGTTTTCACTGAATTCTGTTTTTCGGAGAAAAGTCAGTTTCCATTGAACTCTAGCGCTTTCGGTGAAAGTTCTATGCTCCTTACAGGATGAAATCCCGTTCGGTTTCAACTAAACTGGAAATCCTGATAAAATTTATTTCCATTTCCACTGATACAATTTCATTCCGTTTCCACTGATTTGAAAAGTTCTATGCATACTAGGATATAATTTAATTCCGTTTCCACTGAATTGAAAAGTCCTAAGCAGGATACAATTCCGTTCCGTTTTTACCGGTTTGAAAATCCTATGCATACTAGGATACAATTCCGCTCCGTTTCTACTGATTTGAAAAGTCCTAAGCATACTAGGATACAATTCCGTTCCGTTTCTACTGATTTGAAAAGTCCTAAGCATACTAGGATACTATTCCGCTCCGTTTCTACTGATTTGAAAAGTCCTAAGCATACTAGGATACAATTCCGTTCCGTTTCCACTGATTTGAAAAGTCCTATGCATACTAGGATACAATTCCGTTCCATTTCCACTGATTTGAAAAGTCCTAAGCATACTAGGATACAATTCCGTTCCGTTTCCACTGATTTGAAAAGTCCTAAGCATACTAGGATACAATTCCGTTCCGTTTCTACTGATTTGAAAAGACCTAAGCATACTAGGATACAATTCCGTTCCGTTTCCACTTATTTGAAAAGTCCTAAGCATACTAGGATACCATTCCGTTCCATTTCCACTGATTTGAAAAGTCCTAAGCATACTAGGATACAATTCCGTTCCGTTTCTACTGATTTGAAAAGTCCTAAGCATACTAAGATACAATTCCGTTCCGTTTCTACTGATTTGAAAAGTCCTAAGCATACTAGGATACAATTCCGTTCCGTTTCCACTGATTTGAAAAGTCCTAAGCATACTAGGATACAATTCCGTTCCGTTTCCACTGAATTGAGAAGACCTGTGTATACTAGGAAAAGGCTTCGTTTGTGCTGAATTCTTAAGTCCTATACCCTTGCCCGATAAGACCCAATTCCGTTTTTTTTAAATACAAAGACCTAGCCTATACCGGATAAAACCCTGTTCCATTTCTACTTACAATTGTTAGTTATAAAGATGTTTCTTCATTTAAGGGTAAGAATCCGTACCAGTTCAAGAGAAAAATTAAAGTATTGACAACTGTCGTCATCGTTGAATTGTCAAAAGACGACGGGCTGGAAAAACGTCACCTGTGTGTTCTTTATATGAAATCTTCTATAGGAAATCTCCAAGAATTAGTATTTCCGATAGCCAGTACCTGAATGTTACTATTTATAAAGTGCTTATTGAAATAATGGAAACTTTTCACGTGTTAATAGAACGTCGTGTTTTTGCTAAGACTTATGATGTCTGGGTAAAGGAAACACTTGTTGCACACCGTACAGGTGAAAAGTTTCCATTATTTCAACAAGCACTATATGAACAGTAACATGCGGGTCCTGTCTCTCGGGAATATTACTCCTTGGCAATTTCCTTGAAGATGTTTTATTGAAGAGTCTATTCACGTCGGAAGACGGCAGTTTTAGGGAACCAATGAGATCCCAGGCTGATTTGATTTTGTTTAAGTGGAATGAGCTTAGTCTTCGACCATGAGAGAGATTCTGAGCAACGAGGAAATAGTCAATTACTTCATTGAACCCTGATAAAATACCCACGTTGACCTACACCTTTTTACTCCCGACAAAGTACCCGCCCCATCAAAGAAAAGCTCCGAAAAATATCGTACAAAGTGGGGACGCAAAGATTATCCCTTGGCTCCGGGGAGAGCGGCCGCCTGCAAATTAAGTAAATTTCCATACAGGAAATGATACAAACGGAAACCTAATTTCTGGAAGTGTTCTCGACCAAAGCTCGACTCTCTTTCCCTTCTCCCGCTTAATGTTTTGTCGCGCCCCCTTTTAGCCGTTTGTCGTTTGGCTCCCCAGGTGGCGTTGGCGCGAAAGGAAGACGCCGAGGCTTAACCGCAATCCGGCGACGCATTTTTGCCCCGCGCCAAATAACGCCGCTCGCGCCATCTCTTTTTCGATCGTCAAATTTAATTTCTCCCCGCCGACTGAAGGCGGCGTTGTTTAGCCAGACGCAATTATAGTTGGCGATGCGGTAGCGTCCGCTTTCGCATTCCCCGCTAAGCCTCGGCACCGCCAACTGCGGCTGACGCGATCGAGGAAGGCACTTTGACTGTCGTAAATGGGAAAATTCGTGAGGCGCGTTGCTCTTAATTCCTTATTAGCATACAGCCAGCGAGAATGAATATTTTTTCTTCCTCTCCGCGAGTCCTTCAGCTGGCGGTGTACCCGGGGAAGAGGCTCGTAAGAATACGAGACAAAAAATAGTTCGTCTTCGGTTTTTTATAAAAAGGGCCCCGGGAGCCTTACAAGCCCGGCTCGAAGGGTAAACTTTTTTCGGGTGGAGGTTCAAAGGGAGGCCTTCTTCGAAAGTTTTATCTTTTATCTTTTCCGACTAGTTTTTTTCGGAGTTTATGGAAATGGCAAAAACTGCGATAAAAATATATAAAGCTGTTTTGCATAAGCTCTGTTTGCCATAGAGCGCCATCTAGCCGTTTCTACTATCTTACACTTTTTTTTGTATTTCTTACTTTTCAAAATTTCTTTCAGTATTTTAGTAAGGTTCTTGTTAGTAACATAACCTCCTGTATATAAATTAGACCTGTTTTGTGCATATTTTTTAAATGGTAAGAACTGAACCTAGCCGCCGCCGCCGAGTTATTTACTTTTCGGTTCATGGCTGACGCCGCCGCCGATAAATTTTAATCCCGCCGCCGAGTTATTTACTTTTCGGTTCATGGCTGACGCCGCCGATAAATTTTAATCCCGCCGCCGAGTTATTTACTTTTCGGTTCATGGCTGACGCCGCCGCCGATAAATTTTAATCCCGCCGCCGAGTTATTTACTTTTCGGTTCATGGCTGACGCCGCCGATAAATTTTAATCCCGCCGCCGAGTTATTTACTTTTCGGTTCATGGCTGACGCCCCCGCCGATAAATTTTAATCCCGCCGCCGAGTTATTTACTTTTCGGTTCATGGCTGACGCCGCCGCCGATAAATTTTAATCCCGCCGCCGAGTTATTTACTTTTCGGTTCATGGCTGACGCCGCCGCCGATAAATTTTAATCCCGCCGCCGAGTTATTTACTTTTCGGTTCATGGCTGACGCCGCCGCCGATAAATTTTAATCCCGCCGCCGAGTTATTTACTTTTCGGTTCATGGCTGACGCCCCCGCCGATAAATTTTAATCCCGCCGCCGAGTTATTTACTTTTCGGTTCATGGCTGACGCCCCCGCCGATAAATTTTAATCCCGCCGCCGAGTTATTTACTTTTCGGTTCATGGCTGACGCCGCCGCCGATAAATTTTAATCCCGCCGCCGAGTTATTTACTTTTCGGTTCATGGCTGACGCCCCCGCCGATAAATTTTAATCCCGCCGCCGAGTTATTTACTTTTCGGTTCATGGCTCACACCGCCGCCGATAAATTTTAATCCCGCCGCCGAGTTATTTACTTTTCGGTTCATGGCTGACGCCCCCGCCGATAAATTTTAATCCCGCCGCCGAGTTATTTACTTTTCGGTTCATGGCTGACGCCGCCGCCGATAAATTTTAATCCCGCCGCCGAGTTATTTACTTTTCGGTTCATGGCTGACGCCGCCGCCGATAAATTTTAATCCCGCCGCCGAGTTATTTACTTTTCGGTTCATGGCTGACGCCGCTGCCGATAAATTTTAATCCCGCCGCCGAGTTATTTACTTTTCGGTTCATGGCTGACGCCGCCGCCGATAAATTTTAATCCCGCCGCCGAGTTATTTACTTTTCGGTTCATGGCTGACGCCGCCGCCGATAAATTTTAATCCCGCCGCCGAGTTATTTACTTTTCGGTTCATGGCTGACGCCGCCGCCGATAAATTTTAATCCCGCCGCCGAGTTATTTACTTTTCGGTTCATGGCTGACGCCCCCGCCGATAAATTTTAATCCCGCCGCCGAGTTATTTACTTTTCGGTTCATGGCTGACGCCGCCGCCGATAAATTTTAATCCCGCCGCCGAGTTATTTACTTTTCGGTTCATGGCTGACGCCCCCGCCGATAAATTTTAATCCCGCCGCCGAGTTATTTACTTTTCGGTTCACGGCTGACGCCGCCGCCGATAAATTTTAATCCCGCCGCCGAGTTATTTACTTTTCGGTTCATGGCTGACGCCCCCGCCGATAAATTTTAATCCCGCCGCCGAGTTATTTACTTTTCGGTTCACGGCTGACGCCGCCGCCGTTAAATTTTAATCCCGCCGCCGAGTTATTTACTTTTCGGTTCATGGCTGACGCCCCCGCCGATAAATTTTAATCCCGCCGCTTTTTTCCCCATCCAAAACACATTTTGGATTTTTTTCCCAAATTTTCAAAATTGAGAAAAAACTTTTGCCCCTTCACACCCAAATCAAATCGGCGCTATGCTCTAAGCTAGCTGCTCAAAAAAATTTACTTCTATAAGTTATCATATCATTAATAGACCCTCCTACGCATTGTAACCCGGCCACCTGAATTAATGGCTTTAAAAGTCGCTTGATGACTTAGGTGGTGCCTTGGGTATTAGCCTAGCTGATTATTATTATTATTATTATTATTATTATTATTATTATTATTATTATTATGTTTAGATATTTCTTCGTCTTTGGAATACTTTCGAAATTTTATTATTATGAAAATATTTTCACTATATTGTACTATCATGGGCTGCACGTAATTCATAACATAACAACCTATTCGCGACCGAAATGACTCTAGGTGGCGTAACGGCGCTAGCTTCTCCAAAAGGTAGCGCCTATGATCTAGCATCTGCTACAGAGAAATTAAGTCATAAGAACGTTTTTTCTTAAATAAACTTAACAAAATTTAAGCAAATGATGCAAAAATTTATAATAAAATGTAATTCACATTATTAAGTCGAATTTACGAATAACGATGAGGAAAAACTAATAGCGTCTGCTTTAGCCGCTACCAAGAATCCATACATCTACTTGGAATGCTATCCTGGCGTATCGCGTATGGTAAGATAACTCTGACGGCTTTGGCGCCACCTACGAGAGAAAAATCCCCTCTGCGCGCGCTCCCCTCTCACGTTGTTGTTTGTTAAGTTAACATAAATATGTCAAAAAAACCGTCAGCCACATCGAGACGAAAATTTGCCACGATAGGCATTCCAAGTAGAGGTATGAATTCCTGCCGATACCTATCTGGGTCACGAATTACATCGGGAAAATGATTTTTTAATTAGTACATATTCCTACGCAGCGTAATTTTAACATTTGACATGTTTATGAAAAGTAGTGCGCGCTATAAATTGTCGAGTCGTGATGAGCTGTACACATCCGCGATTGAGCGGGAAATTATCCCCAATGAAATATCCTAAGGTAAATTTTTCACTTTTTGTGGCCTAGAAATAGTTACTTCTTATGTAAATAATATATATTAAGCTTTTGGTTATACTTAAAGACAGTGACTATCTTGAGACTATCCGGAGGCATTCACAGCCGTGCAGAGGGGGGGGGCAGAGGGAAATCCCCGAGGCCCAGCGAAAAAAGGGCCCGGAAGCATGCCTTTTAGGGACCCCAGTACTATGGGGCCCCTTCACCAGTACTCCCTCTTGAAAATTTCAGTTAAAAGGCCAGCGATGACATCATTTGACACAGGGCCCGAAATGTCTCTGCAGTGCCCTGGGGTGAGGGGTAAGACACTCTCAGATGACTTGTACACCGAGTTCGAGTACTTAGTACTGTTAAAGTTACTGTTACTCTTATTAGCACAGTCAGAGGTACGACAGTGTACACCGAGTTCGCGGAGTGACCTACCCTGGGGACAGAATGGCACGTGAGGGGGGAGTGAAAACGTCACCGTCCTGAGTTTCAATGGCGTCGGAACACGTCAGTTTTAGAGAACCAATGAGAAACCGGGCTGTTTTGATTGCACTTAAAGGGGAGGAGCATGCTGTTAAAAATTCCCGGCCCAAGTAAACCTTTAAAATTCCCGGCCCAAGTTAACCTTTAAAAATTCCCGGCTCAAGTTAACCTTTAAAATTTCCCTGTCCAAGTAAACCTTTAAAAATTCCCAGCCAAAGTTAACCTTTAAAAATTCCCGGCCCAAGTAAACCTTTAAAATTTCAAGGCCCAAGTAAACCTTTAAAATTTCCCTGTCCAAGTAAACCTTTCAAATTTCAAGGCCCAAGTAAACCTTTCAAATTTCCCGGTCCAAGTAAACCTTTAAAATTTCCCAGCCCAAGTAAACCTTTAAAATTTCCCGGACCAAGTAAACCTTTAAAATTTCCCGGCCCGAGTTATAACCTTTAAAAATTCCCGGCCCAAGTAAACCTTTAAAAATTCCGGGCCAAAGTAAACCTTTAAAAATTCCCGGCCCAAGTAAACCTTTAAAAATTCCGGGCCAAAGTAAACCTTTATAAATCCCCGGCCCAAGTTAACCTTTAAAATTTCCCGGCCCAAGTAAACCTTTAAAATTCCCGGCCCAAGTAAACCTTTAAAAATTCCGGGCCAAAGTAAACCTTTAAAAATTCCGGGCCAAAGTAAACCTTTAAAAATTCCCGGCCCAAGTAAACCTTTAAAAATTCCCGGCCCAAGTAAACCTTTATAAATCCCCGGCCCAAGTTAACCTTTAAAATTTCCCGGCCCAAGTAAACCTTTAAAATTCCCGGCCCAAGTAAACCTTTAAAAATTCCCGGCCCAAGTAAACCTTTAAAAATTCCCGGCCCAAGTAAACCTTTAAAAATTCCCGGCCCAAGTAAACCTTTAAAATTCCCGGCCCAAGTAAACCTTTAAAAATTCCGGGCACAAGTAAACTGTTAAAAATAACAAACCCGTACCTGCTAGTATGAAAAAAATACTAGTATGTTCTCAGTTATTGAAATATGTTCCTTGTATCGTCAGTTCTCCAAATAGTAAAGAGCGTAATGCGAACAAAACCACGTGGCAAGTATTTAGTATAAATATATGGTCGGATTAATTGGAACGGGGGGGCGAAACGGATGACGAGGGGTCGAGGGTGGGGGATAGTGTTGGTTCCGGAGATCGGATTTAAGTTGGCCCGGATTAGGAGCCCCGGAAAAGAGCGAGACTCGAATTATCATCTTCCGGGGGAGTGAGCTTCGACAACCTCGCTCTCCGTCGCCGCCAGGGGTCGTTCGGGGCGAATCCCCTCTCCCTCAAATCTCGGAGACACACAATAGGGGGAAGGGGGGGGGGTGGCGATGGGTGCAGCGCGGGGAAAGTCATTGAAAGGGGCGCAGTTAACGTAATTAATTTTCGATTGCCTCCGATGAAGAGCGAACCTGGCGCACCGGAGTTTCGCGGGACGGCGGGCCAATCGCTTCTACTACAGAGACCCCTGGCGCCGCGATAATGCGGAGGGTGCGCCGGGAACGACCCGATATAAAGTTGGACATTGAAGCTAATGCCCGTAAACGATCGCGTTGTAAAGCTCCAATATTTACGGTGGATCACCTAATTTGTCATTTCTGCCACTAGGTGTAACAGAAGCTATAGGGGTAACTGGCGCTAGTTAGGTTAAAAACATGTTAGCATATATATATGTCCCTTTTTTAGTACTATAATTTAACAACACAAGATGGCACTTAAAATGTGCGGGGAGAAGACGTAATAAATCTTAAATAAATAAATACACTTGCATCACTGATACCGTCTGATACCGTTATCCAGTTAAATAATGTTTTTATTAGTCCGAATAGCTACCTAATTGGGGGGGGGGGCTAGAATAAAAAATAAAAATAATTAAAGCCAAAAATTAGTGGATTCAAATTACAGCTAGAGAATAGACAACTAGGTTTCAATGGCGAATCAAACGGGGCGTAGCGATAGTTTTCGGTCGCGAATAGCTTCTTTGTGCACCGACTGTTTAACCTATAGTGCTACCTATTAAAAATGAAGGTTTATAAAACGACTAAAATTGATCTTTTGATTAATTTGAACCATTTAGGTATTTTTAGAACTTTTAAATACCCATTTAATTCCCTTAAACGAAGAGACCAATTTTGAGACTAGTATTTGATACTACGTTATTTCCTTTTAGAATATTTTCTTTAAAATAAACAAGAAATTCCAATCAAGTGGAATAATTAACAACAGTTAAGTCTTTAAAAGTGTGGTTACAGATTTTAAATATAGGGGTTATCGATTAAGGCGTCAAGATACGCTTGCTCAAATAGGGGAGTCGAGATACTTAAATGACATTTTATGTTTCGCAATTACCTTTGCGGCTATTGTCCTCGAGCGCAAACCAGCTTAATCTGGCCATGTTAATGGTTAATATATAGAGTCGTATTGAATAATTAAATGGTCTCAAAATAGAGTTTAAAGGTCTAACTTGTTACCGTTTATGAAGTAAAATGGATTAAACAAAGTGTAAATTAAGTGCTTAAACACTCCACAAAAGGACTGAATTTGGAGAGCGGAAGGTTTAAATTTGTTCTATGGCTATACCTTGAAAAAGTCTTAACCACTTTAGAGGTCTGAAATAAAACCTTTATTTTTAATCGTGGTGAATTTAAGCCAATATAAAATGACCGAGGCCTTTTTCCGGAACATTTTCCGTATTTTTCCGAAAAAATAAAAAAAGTTTTCATTCCATGATTAGTCTAATATTGTTTGCAAATTTAAATAAAGCAGAATTTGCGTCACTTTTTTTTTCAAATCTAAAAGTAAAACTAAACCTCTAGACTAGTTTAAACTGATTAACAATGTAACACTATTAATGTTTTGTAGTATCTTCGATTAACAATAGTAGTGCCTACCTTTATATATCACTCTATAACGTTCCGCGTGCATTTCCTAAGTGTTTTTTACGGGTTCTGCCTTGAAGAAGGCTACGTGTTACGGGAGTTTCGGAAATTCTCCGTTAACTTCGCCGAAGCGGCGCTGCTGTCGCAAAATTTATTTGCTTGTCAGATTTAATCCAAGTGATATATGAAGGTAGGCACTACTATTGTTAATCCAAGGTAGTATGCTTACTGTGATTAGCCATTTTATATCGATAAAAAATTAAAAACATTAAAAACCCTTAAAATGTAATTTATGTTTCAATTTTTTATTTTTCCGATTTGCGAAAATTTTCCGCATTTATTTTTCTGGAAATTTAACAACACTGCTTTGAAGTAAAACCCATATTTCCCGTAAGAAAGTATAGCCTATTGCGTACGCGTCTATAGATGTTTTTCGTAGACGTATCTTGGTACTTGCTCAATCTCTGTATTGAAAGACACATTTTTTCGCGTATAGAGAATTCTGTCGTCGATTCAATGACGGAGGGTGATAAAAAGCAATCTACAAAATGCGTTTACGCTTTATTATTGATGAAGTTAAGCAACCCAAGTTAGAAACGGGAACGTCCACGCATTCCTAGCGCTTTGGTAGCGTTTCGTCAAGTGAACATGGCAGTGCTCTCAAAGCCGCCGAAGTTCCCGTTAAAACATTGCTGAATATCACTCTGTAAGGATGACAATATCTCTCCGGCGCCGCAGATTGGAAATGATTCTGATTTAAGGGGAGGATAACCAGCCTGGGACAGAATGGCAGATATGAGGGACGGAGATTAGATTGCCCTTTGTCCGGGTAAACCGATTGCCACTGACGGGGCATGCCCGGCCAACGTCCACTAGGGTCATGCGGGTAGACCATCTTTTATGAAGTAAATAAAATAAATATACAGAGACTTTCCCTTCAATATTACTAAATATTTAGTAGGGGACTACACTTTTAGCTATTGCGTTACGCTCTGCTGAGTGCTTTGGAATCAAGAAAGTACTGAAAAGGGTCGAAAAATATTTCTACGATTTTGTCAAAACTCCATTTCCCCAAAAGGGATAACCCAGTTTGACCAAAAGTAAATAGGGGGAGAAAGTCTATCACTGCCTTCAGATTTTACCTTCCACCATGCTTGACACCCTTTTTAAAGAGCTAGTGATCACGTGATATTTCTAACCAATAAGGATAGCGCAGTACGCGCGAAGCAGTGCATTTGTGGTATTCCGGTCCGCGCTCAAGATGAAAATTTTGAATTTTATTCCCTGGCAGCCATGTCACCGCCTCGCGATTTCAAATAGTCTCTCTGTCAAATGATGACCATTATTTCCTTCGATAACGGTTGATTTTAATTAATAATTACTATATCAATTGTAAAATAAACAAAAACAACTCGTAGCTATATCTATTATTTCAGTTAAACTTGCAAATTGTTAGGCCTTAACATCGTAGATATACCAATTAGTACCGATCTCTGCTCTTAGATGGCGCCACGCTCTCCACGATTTAAGTGAACGTTTTTCTAGTTACGGTTTATATCTTTTCAAAAGTCGTGTTATTATTTTTAAAAAGTCGCATTTTAGTTTCTATCATATATCTACTTTATTTAGGAACTAATTTAACCAAATTATCGAAAGCAAAAGTTTAATATTGACGTATTTTATAGAGAACTATTTTTCATCGTGGCGGAGTACAACCGATACCTTTGTGTCCCTGTAAAGAGGCTAGGGGGAAGTCATTTCCGAAGCCCAAAAATTTTACCCCTCAAATAAGACGTCGGGCGGTTGGACCCAAGTACCAGACTTTCTCCCCCTATTTACTTTTGGTTTGACTAACAAGGAGCCGACCCGAGGTGATTTTCACCGATTTGGTTTAAAGCAAGTGTTGGCTCTAGGTGAAGTAGCTCTTTTTTCAACAGATGTCGCTAGCGTCGAAATCAAAACCAAAGGCGGGACATAAAAATATGCTTCGCGTTGATTGGCTCGTTTGTAAATTTGTCAATAACTTCAATTATAGTAATCGTTTACAATATATATTATATGGGATATATAATTTGGGTTAAAGTTCACAAAGTAGAGTAAAAGTGGTCTAAATATAATACTCTATAATGGCTCTCTGACGACGTTATTGTTTCGCTATTTTGAATTTAAGCTTCCGTTCCCATTAATAGATGGCTCCACGCTCTCCGCGAAAGTAATTTTTTTCGAAGATTCGAATAGATTCATGGCCATCTCTAATAACAGGGGCCTTTTCATAATACAGGTGGCAATGATAGAGCCGACAGTTGCTTTAAATTCGGGGGATAGGTAGACCTTTCCCAAAAGGAAAAGTTTCGATGGGCTTTAGTTTTGCCATAGCATTGTCAAAAATGTTTTTGATTTCTTAAAATCTACTTTTCCCAATAGAAATTAACATGAAGAAATCGCTGATTTTGGGGGGGGGGGGGGAATATTTAAAAATAAATTGTACATTGGGTAAATTCAGGTTAATTTGGGTAAAATTTTGTCAATTTACACATTATACTAATATTTACCGAAATGTACATGCATATACCCATTTTTATTTTATTTTATTTTATTTTATTTTATTTTATTTTATTTTATTTTATTTTATTTTATTTTATTTTATTTTATTTTATTTTATTTTATTTTATTTTATTTTATTTTATTTTATTTTATTTTATTTTATTTTATTTTATTTTATTTTATTTTATTTTATTTTATTTTATTTTATTTTATTTTATTTTATTTTATTTTATTTTATTTTATTTTATTTTATTTTATTTTATTTTATTTTATTTTATTTTATTTTATTTTATTTTATTTTATTTTATTTTATTTTATTTTATTTTATTTTATTTTATTTTATTTTATTTTATTTTATTTTATTTTTTTTTTTTTCAGTTTAAGCTTACTCACTTTGGAGTAAGCGTTTATTTAAAAAAAAACCTTTTTAAAATTTACAAAGCATGAAATAAAAACAATTAACAAAAAGCAACAAACAACATTTTCAACAACTTTTTCATAACTCTAAAATTTACAGTTTAAGAAGGTGACGCCATTTTCTTCTTTAACTAAACCACTGGATATAAAATCTGGGTAGAGCGATATGTTATATTTTTTGAAACATTCCTTTTCCATGTGTGAGAATTTCAATAAACGCGATACAAAATGATTTTCAATAAGGCTTAAACAGTCATCTGTACAATTATTCATTTTTTTGTGATAACTAAAATAAATAGAAAGCTTACATATACCGAAAATTATTTTAGTAATGCTAGTAAATGGTTTAACACTTGGTCTATAAATCCAGTAATTTACTTCATTTAATTTAAAATCCTTATCGTAGTTTCTGATTAAAATTTCTATTTTGTTTAAAAAGGTTAAAATTATTGGACATTTAAGAAACATATGTTTAGTATCGCCTACAGTATAATTACAGAACGGGCACTCTGGTTTTAATCCGTATAATTTGGAAGCTAACTGAGGGGTTATTACAAAACTGTACAACAGACGCCAAAGAATATTGCTTTCATGATAAGTGAATGAACTACTCCAAATAATTTTACAGTTTATATTGCACAAGTCTGGATTTTCAAGATACTCATTTACTATCTCGAGTGGTTTTTGTTTGTAAAAGGTCGGCACTGGATTTAAAAAGGATTGTAATTTGGAGTTTTCACAGTTCACTATAAGTTCATTTTCACAATCATCAATATTTAGTTCTAAAAGAAAGTTTAGAGATATTGGCTCTCCCAGATTTTCTTTATCGAAAAACTCTGGCGGGAATTCACGAAAAAGATCCGTTTTGATCATAGTGGTTTGACGCGTCAACGCTCGTGTTGTTGCGGCACTGAGATTTTGTCCATTGTTTGAAAATTCAAAAGAGTTTTCCTCGGTGTTGAAAATGTTACGAAAAAATAGGAAACCATCTGATTTCCATTTAGGGTGGTATAATGGGAGGCTTAAGAAGGGGCACTTCCAGATCGGTAAATTTAGTAAACTTGAAAGATTAGAGGGCTTAGTCAGAACAATTGGTAGTGATTTCCAAAAGGTAAAAAGACTTTGATAGTAGCTCGGTAAGTTGTCCAGTAATGGGATATAATCCTTAAGACTAAGAATTGAAAAGTCAATATTCATGTTATTTGTTGATTTCAAATAATGTATTAGGAACTCGAGTTCAATAGTATGACCTCTAGATTCTAATGATTTTTTTATTTTGGTAAAGGCAAATTTCTTCCATTGAATGTTTAAGTTCAGTAGACCGAAACCTCCTTCGAATGTTCTTAGAGTTGTGAACTTGGCCTTACACCAGTGCTTATTTTCATTTTGCCAGATAACTTCTAAGCATTTTTTTTGAACCGACTCTGATAAATCATTAGGTATTTCCATGTGAGGTAGCAAATAATTAATTTTACTTTGAATACTGTTACATAATTGAGCTCTTGCTTTGTACGATAAGTTTTTTACGATGCGTTTAGCGTTTTCTAACGATATATAGATGTCACTGGATATTTTTTTTAAAGATTCGCACCAGAAATCTTTCCCTATTGAAAAAACTAAGCCGAGAATTTTAATTTTCTTGCTGCTCCATGAGATCCCCAGAGGAGAGTCGGTTCTGCCCTTCCATTTACCAAGCCAGAGGCCGCTGCTCTTTTCTAGATTGAAACTAGCATTGCTAGCTCTTCCGTATCTTAGACATTCCGTTTTAATAATACTAAATCCATTTTCTGCTGTCACGAAATTACTAGAGTCGTCAGCGAAAGATTGAAGAACTAGCGGTTTTGACAGGAACGGTAAATTTACTGATTCTTTTTGTAATTTGTCTCGGAGATGACATAAAAAAGGCTCCAACGATAGATTAAAGAGATAGGATGACAGGGGGTCGCCTTGTCTTATACCTTTTGAAATTTTAAATTTTGAGGTTATGACATTGTTTAATTTTACTCTTGCTTCGGCAGTTGAATAGGTTTTTTTTACGAAGTTAGAGATTAATAGGCCGAGCCCAGTGTGATCTAATATTTTATACAGGTAGTTATGGTTTACTCTATCGAACGCTTTCACCTGATCCAGGGAAACTATAGCCAGAGGAGAGTTGTGTTTTTCAAAATATTGTATTACATCTCTAACTATTGCTATGTTAGAAGAAATACTGCGACCTGGAATGCTAGACGTTTGATCTTCATTTATTAAGATGCCTATTACTTTACGAATACGGTTCGCTAGAACTTTGGATAGTATTTTATAGTCCGTGTTCAAAAGTGAAATTGGTTTTTATTTTATTTTATTTTATTTTATTTTATTTTATTTTATTTTATTTTATTTTATTTTATTTTATTTTATTTTATTTTATTTTATTTTATTTTATTTTATTTTATTTTATTTTATTTTATTTTATTTTATTTTATTTTATTTTATTTTATTTTATTTTATTTTATTTTATTTTATTTTATTTTATTTTATTTTATTTTATTTTATTTTATTTTATTTTATTTTATTTTATTTTATTTTATTTTATTTTATTTTATTTTATTTTATTTTATTTTATTTTATTTTATTTTATTTTATTTTATTTTATTTTATTTTATTTTATTTTATTTTATTTTATTTTATTTTATTTTATTTTATTTTATTTTATTTTATTTTATTTTATTTTATTTTATTTTATTTTATTTTATTTTATTTTATTTTATTTTATTTTATTTTATTTTATTTTATTTTATTTTATTTTATTTTATTTTATTTTATTTTATTTTATTTTATTTTATTTTATTTTATTTTATTTTATTTTATTTTATTTTATTTTATTTTATTTTATTTTATTTTATTTTATTTTATTTTATTTTATTTTATTTTATTTTATTTTATTTTATTTTATTTTATTTTATTTTATTTTATTTTATTTTATTTTATTTTATTTTATTTTATTTTATTTTATTTTATTTTATTTTATTTTATTTTATTTTATTTTATTTTATTTTATTTTATTTTATTTTATTTTATTTTATTTTATTTTATTTTATTTTATTTTATTTTATTTTATTTTATTTTATTTTATTTTATTTTATTTTATTTTATTTTATTTTATTTTATTTTATTTTATTTTATTTTATTTTATTTTATTTTATTTTATTTTATTTTATTTTATTTTATTTTATTTTATTTTATTTTATTTTATTTTATTTTATTTTATTTTATTTTATTTTATTTTATTTTATTTTATTTTATTTTATTTTATTTTATTTTATTTTATTTTATTTTATTTTATTTTATTTTATTTTATTTTATTTTATTTTATTTTATTTTATTTTATTTTATTTTATTTTATTTTATTTTATTTTATTTTATTTTATTTTATTTTATTTTATTTTATTTTATTTTATTTTATTTTATTTTATTTTATTTTATTTTATTTTATTTTATTTTATTTTATTTTATTTTATTTTATTTTATTTTATTTTATTTTATTTTATTTTATTTTATTTTATTTTATTTTATTTTATTTTATTTTATTTTATTTTATTTTATTTTATTTTATTTTATTTTATTTTATTTTATTTTATTTTATTTTATTTTATTTTATTTTATTTTATTTTATTTTATTTTATTTTATTTTATTTTATTTTATTTTATTTTATTTTATTTTATTTTATTTTATTTTATTTTATTTTATTTTATTTTATTTTATTTTATTTTATTTTATTTTATTTTATTTTATTTTATTTTATTTTATTTTATTTTATTTTATTTTATTTTATTTTATTTTATTTTATTTTATTTTATTTTATTTTATTTTATTTTATTTTATTTTATTTTATTTTATTTTATTTTATTTTATTTTATTTTATTTTATTTTATTTTATTTTATTTTATTTTATTTTATTTTATTTTATTTTATTTTATTTTATTTTATTTTATTTTATTTTATTTTATTTTATTTTATTTTATTTTATTTTATTTTATTTTATTTTATTTTATTTTATTTTATTTTATTTTATTTTATTTTATTTTATTTTATTTTATTTTATTTTATTTTATTTTATTTTATTTTATTTTATTTTATTTTATTTTATTTTATTTTATTTTATTTTATTTTATTTTATTTTATTTTATTTTATTTTATTTTATTTTATTTTATTTTATTTTATTTTATTTTATTTTATTTTATTTTATTTTATTTTATTTTATTTTATTTTATTTTATTTTATTTTATTTTATTTATTTATAACAAAATTTACAGCAAAATACCTTTTAATAACTTGATTATAGTTATATTTAAATTTATTTAATGGAATGAACTACACTGCAAATTCGAAAGATTCTTGCATCTTACATAAAACCATCCCGGTGAATTGCGTTTTCTCGAATGGAAATTAATAAAAATTAATCATTAATGATCTAAACAATATCCGCTTATCAAGTTTTCTAAAATTTTGTATAAATTTCTAAAGGTGATTCAAGTTTGAAGCTCTAAAATGTATTCTAAATTTATATTTCTAATTTTTCTATGTACTGCACAAGGTATAAAACTTTAAATAAATTTCTTTGGGTCTTTGGAGAAAAAAATTATATCGAAGATGCTATGACCGTGTGAAATAAAAGTTGTTTTCTCCCTGAACATCGGTGCCTGGCGTGTAGAACACTTTTACAGGTGCAAGTAGATAAAATATCGACCACATCCTTAGGAAGCTTTTTGTTTATTGTATATCCAAAAATAATCTTACAAAATTTCGTATGTTCTTGTGGAAAACGTTGGATAAAAAAAAATTGTGCTGATTTTATAATATATTTCATCGGCAAAATATGGTTTATCAATCTCTATAATTGTGGACATGTTTTATTATTATTAATGTACTAAATGTAATTCTCTCGTAGGCCTAAGATATATATTTACTACTGCTAAATTTCTTCATTTTACAAGCGTACATCAAACAAAATCTGAATACCCACATTTTTGAGTTAGCACATTTTCGCGATGAGTGTTTATCCTTAATTGAATTACAGTTTCAGTCTGACTTGGTTAAGAAGTTAGGGAATAAATTATGGGAAAACAATAGGGTCCGTTTAATTGCGTCAGGGATGAAAAACAAAAGATGAACAGCGGCTTGACGCGATAAAGTCGAAAAGCGCCAAGGCCCGATTCGAGCGAACGTAAACAAAGCGCTCAGCCGGATGCGGCCACTGAGCGGGCGGCGCCTGGGATTTCGCGTCGCCGGCCGAAAATCTTCTCGTTCGGTTCTTCACTCCGCATCGATTCGGGCCTTTGTCTCGCGTCGAGGCAGACAAGTTCATTTAATTAAGTTATTCTAATTTGTCGAATCTCGAGGGCTGCTGTCGGAGAGCTCATCTGGCGTCGGCCTCCTCAGACGGCCTTTTCAGGTGCTCAATACTCGAATATGCTAATTTGTACACGGCCCTGTTTCAAAAACAGAACTAACCAAAACTCAGGACCTAAATGCGGTACCTTCCGTTGTACACTATTCTTACTATTCTTACTTCTTAGATCAGTTTTCAGTAAGATTATTTATCTGAGTAGGAATTTTGGTTTCACATATAACCAAAAGTAAATAATATTCGTCTTAGATATTAGTATTTATTTTCTTATATTCCTAATATTGTTCGTTTGAGAAACGTACATTTGCAGTCTTACTCGGATTTTGCAAAATGTTTTGCTGGAAATTCTTTATTATAGAGATTTTTTAAAACTATTTTTCAGGAATAAGATGTTACAAATTCTGATATTTTCAGCTAGAGCGTTGTATATTTACTCTTGTTCAAAGTAGTTTTCAGTTCAGTGCTATTTTAAATACGGCTGTTATCTTCTTACCAATTGTTGCACTATAAATTGTTTTAAGTATGAATTTTTCAAATAATATAGATTTTGAATTTCGCTTAGGCCTACTAAGGCGTCTTCATCTTAGCTTAAAGTGCACTAAAGAATATTAATAGACTATTTTCCCCAAATTAAATAGTCTATTAATATTCTTAAAATAAATATATAAAGATATTCACTTAATTATTTTGGATTTACAATTTTCAAATATGGGTTTGCTCGAATATTTTTGGGTCTAATGATAAACCGTTGATAATTCACTACTTAGACGGCTTAGACCTAACAATGGATTCCGGATGCAAAACCCAAATTAGTAACACAATCACAAAAGTAAATATTTGTATAATGGGGGTAAAATATTTCACACAATAACTATATTTTAATATTAATACATTTGAAAAGTGAACGAATTTTGGAATACCATATATATATATATATATATATATATATATATATATATATATATATATATATATATATATATATATATATATATATATATATATATTTATGGTATTCCAAAATTCGTCCACTTTTTAGTATAATCTCAGTTTAAAATACTCTTTACAAAAAATCAAATACGCGTAAGTCGTTGGTTAGCTATGTTTTTAAATCTTTCATTTAATATTCAAATATCTTTAGGTTTGGCTCAATTCTAGGCACAGGCCAGCCCACAAAAATCGCGTCGGCACAGCGCAGTCTTGGAAATCCAGTTTCGAAAGTTAATCCCCCAATCGGCAGTCGAGGGAAGTCGGGAACCCTCTCTCTGGAACCAGAGAAACCAACAGCCGCAAAAAAGGCGGCGGAAAACAACCAAAGAAGACGCGTAAAAGAAATCAGATCAAACAACCTCATTCAACATCAAGGCTACTCGCTTACGCTCCCCGAGGTATACGCCGCTAAAGATATCTTTTCCCGCGAGAGGGGGCTTACTACTTGAACTCCCGATTTCTTATAGGCTGAGACTCGACTTATATCACCGCCAGGGGCCACCGCGATCGTGGCCTCCTATAGAGAGTATAAAGGTTTTTAGTAGCTGGCGGGGTTAGTGATTTACGCTAAGTCCGCTTCGCGAAATTGAACGCCAGGGGGCATGCGGAGGATACCGGGGGATCTTTACCAAAAGGCGCCATCTAACGGCGCGGGTGGAAGGTGGTTTTAAAAGAACTTCGCTGAAAGGACGCGAAGAGAAGTTTTTGGTGCGTGATCGGCCTAACTCGTATTATCTCGTAGGCCACCGGCGAGCTTTCCGATTTCTCAAATCATGGCCTACGTTATACTATCAGACTACACCCTACTTCGAACCCCGATTTAAAAAAAGACGTGACCGACTTAGGAAGAGGCTCTTATATCCAGGGGACGTTCGCAAAACGCCAGATGTCATATTTAGCCTTTAAAATTGTCACATTCGTTAATTTTAATACAAATTGTACAAACATCGACGCAAAAAATATATCTAGGTGACGCTGCGGTGCCACGTTCTTCCGAGGTAGCGCCTATGATATAGCGTCTGCTATTGTCAAATTACGCTACCTATATATGTCAAATTTAAGGAAAATGCTTAAATCTGGGAGTCATAATTAAATTGCGTACAATAAAAAGTCCTTACGCAACTGGCTGCCAAATAGCGTCTGCTCTAACGCTACCGATCTAGTTTTCGACTGTCGAGGATAGACTTGTGACCGATTTATGACTCCGGCGTTTAAATTTAACCAGTTTCCGGCACTTGTTTCCAGAATATGATTGGTCGTATCTGCTACCACGTAGTAAATCCGGACCGAATTTTTCCAAACATCAGTGTGGCCCTTTAAGTAGGTTATACAGCTATTTGTTTAAATTTACTCTAGTTACCATGATGGAGATATAGATGATTAAATATCATTGCAAAGTCTGATGGTGAACACAAAAACCGACAAAAACTTAAATAATTTTTTCACAGTGTTAATTTGCCGCAAAACTTATAAAATTGAAAGCGCAGGAAGTCCAAAGAGAAAACCAGTGGAAACTATTAACTACACTAGTGCTATCTGGTGTAGTACAAGTAATTTTTGCTAAAGCTTAGAACCAAATATTTCCTATAAAATAATCGTGATAAATCAGGTATCAGATTATCCTTATTTACGTTCAGGTAAAAATTTCCTTATTTTTCCGAAAAATAAGTTATCATTCCATGATTAGTCTAATATATTGTTTGCAAATTTAAATAAAGCTACGGTTTCGCCTCATTTTTTCGAATCTAAAAGTAAAACTAAACCTCCAGACTAGTTTCAACTGATTAACAATGTGGCACTATTAATGTCTTGCAGAATGTTTACTGTTATTAGACATTTTATATCGATAAAAAGTTAAAAACATTAAAAACCCTCCAAAAGTAATTTATGTTTCAATTTTTATTTTTCCGATTTGCGGAAAATTTTCTGGAAATTTTTTCACATTTTATTTTTCCGGAAAATTAATCACTCTAGGAAATTAACATTAAAACAATTGAAAGTGTCATACTTATTATTCGTTATGTTTCTTATGACATAAGTCAGATAACTGTTAGGGTAATGAATCAAATACAATTTGAAATCGAGTTGCTTTATTGAGAGGAATATCAATGATAAATCTGACCTGACTATCAGATTATCTTCAGAATTACGACCCGAATAATCTGATCAGTTATAAACACTATCTGCTTCGGATAAATCAGTATATAATTGTGTCTGTATGTCTGGTCCCTTTGGCGATTTGGTTCGGGACGGAGTGGAGTTTTCTAATCGGAAGAGGAGGGTGCAAATATAAGCCTGTCCCCCGACAAAAGGCGGGTGGCCAAGTTTCTGGCACTGTTATGTGATTGTTATACACCCAAAAGCGGACCCGGCTCTCGTGATGAAGCCGTTTGTATACATGGCCACATATCGACGAGTCAAAATATAGGACTTTACCAAAAAATCCTCGACTTCAAAAGGACGAATATCAATCTACGGAGCGAAGCTTCTAGCCCAGACTTAGAGCGGAAACGTGGTATGTCCCCAAAAACTAGATTTAGCGAAAATTGAGACATCGAGCTGCTCTTCAAAGGGCCTAACAGAGCGGGCCCGGGTCTTGTGTGAGCTTTATATTTTGGAGGTGAAACGCGGAATGAGGGTACTTAGCTGTGGCGTAAATTACGCGGGACGGGCGGGCCCCTGAAGATAACTTTAGATAACCAGTTTCTCGAACTGGCCTATAAGACATTATTTACGACACTGGTAGCTTTTCGAAATTCAGGCCCCCTCAGGCTGCACGGGCCCCGGTAAGTCGTACCGTCTTCCCACCTCTTTCTGGCCGGGTTGTTAGTGCATATATATTACATTCAGGGCCGTGCAGAGACATTTTGGGCCCGGGGGCAAATTATGTTATCGCGGGCCCTTTTAACTGAAATTTTCAAGTTTAAAGGGGGTGCTGGTGAAGGGGCCCCTATAGTACCGGGCCCCTAAATGGCCCATTACCGTTGTTTTTGGCCACCGGTTGATCTCAAAATTCTTCGCCGTGTTAGGGTAGAAAATCGGTGAAATAAGATTGGTAAAACTTCAATCTAAAATCGGTCTATTATTGAAACACGACCTTTTTCATGACCAAGGCTAAGCGCTAAATATTTATATTCATAATACTTTCAAACTAACTGAGCCTAATATAAATGATATTATTAATATTGAAAATTACATTACATTTAATATTTACTGTTAACAAAAATAAATAATAATAATAATAATAATTATCCGCTAGGCTAATACCCAAGGCACCACCTTAGACAATAGAGTAATGGCCGTGCTACGTCACACAACGTCACCCATGCTTTTTCCTATTCATAAAATATTCGCGCCCACAATGGCGGCCATGGCCAAAGCTACGGAGTGGTACTACTCTATAGTCTCGGCAAATAACGTTGCAATTGATTAGTGTATTAGATTAGTAGATTATTTTGCAATAACAAAATAAAAAATTAATAACTTGGTTGTAGTCCCATGTGTTTTGATATTTAAGAAAATAAACTTTGATATATATAGGCATCTTTTGTAAAAAAAACTGAAAAATGTCATATTTGGAGTTGCCATGTTTTCGTTTTAAACGTGCGACTTCATACCATGACCTGTGTAGAAAATTCTCTAGTCGGATTTGAGAGGGGAGGGGGGGGGAGGAGGTTCCGAATTGAAATTGAAAAGATCTCAAGGGTCGTTCAGGGTCTTTCTTAGTCGGTCAAGCGACAAATGAAATTTCAACAGGAGTTTGCGTAGATACAGGTATCAAGCGAATTACCTTATCGAGATAGGCGCTAGCATTTACTTCATATTCATTATTTGATGGAACTGTCTATTAAATTAATCCAAAAATTATTACTTTAAAATTAGAGAGCCAACAAATTAGGCCTTTCCATAAAATATTTCTACGTGCTTTCACTGTTTTTTCTACGTCACACACCACCAATTTCGCTAAGACTAAAGAATAAGTTGGCTGTACTTTTTGCATTTCCCGGTAAGATTTCCTAAACATTTTAGTCACGCAGCTCGGGTTAGACTTAATTTATTTTCGATACTAATTAAATTAATTATTATTGCAATACTCGTATCAACGCTGTGAAAGTATTGTTAATACTTAGATATTTATTAGTTAGTATTTTTGATAAACTACTGTGGCTGTCAACGAAATGTTAAAGTCCCAGGATTTCTTCTGCCAGTTTTCCTTTAAGTTTACTTCCCGCCACGCAAATATCCTGGTGGTAGGCCAACGTGTGCTGCGGGAAGAAAACTTAAAGGAAAACTGGCCGAAGATATCCTAGGCCTTTAAGCCTTAGTTCACAATGCTATAAACTGTTAAACATCATCGAAACCGTACTAAATTTTTCGTTATTTTAAATTTTTAAATCATCTTCTCTTTTGACTAGTTAAGTAAACGAAATACTTTTATACTTTAAAAATTTTATATAACCAATTTAACAATATCACTTGGATTAAATTTAATCCGCCGTGTTTTGTAAATACTTCCACTCGGTAGCAGACGACATACCGAGCTCAACAAGGAGTAATATATATAACGTTGATCTAAATCATCCTTGCAAAACAAATTTCCTTCCCCCTCTAGCATGGGCTAAGACGTCCAATTAATAATTATTGTTATTCCACACGCATTGCAAGCGCCATCTAGCACATTGAAACATAATGTTCGCGACCGAAACGAGTGTAGGTGGCGTAACGGAGCTAGCTTAATTCTCCGAGGTAGCGTCTATGATCTATAGCGTCTGCTATAGACAAATTAAAAAATCATAAGAAAATTTTTTCTTTAATAAACTTATCAAAATATAAGCAAACGATGCAAAAATTATATTAAAATGCAAGTATCATAATTTATAAAGTCCAATTTACGAATAACGACGAGGAAAAACTAATAGAGTCTGCTTTAGCCGCACCTATCTAGGTTTCAACGGCGAAGCAAAGGGGGCGTAGCGATAGTTTTCGGTAGCTAATAGTGCACGAGAAATTTGTTATACTTCTCTTAATTTCCATCGTCCGAAATACTTTAGTTTCGCCTTTACACGATAGGTAGCGCCATGCTAAAAGGGGGTATTTAATTCATATCTTTATAGATTTCATTTCGAGCACGACGAAAAAACATTTTAAGTTAATTTATTCAGTGGCTAGGTCGATGCCTACTTGAGTCTTAGAGGGGGGGGGGGGGCTTTAAATTAAATATTATACCATAAATGTATAATATTGTAACATAAGTGTGACACTTCCTATTCTTCACACGCAAATGTTTTACTGAGAGCTATTCACAAGACAGACTGCATTACGGGCTTCGTCGCCGTTTTGTGTCCGCCTCGCTAGGGGGAGATCATCTTCTTGTGATGACGTCACTTCGTTTCTAGCTCTCAGTAAAACATTCCCCAAAGTGACAAACTTATGGAACAATATTATAGACTTACGGTCATACTTATGTCATTTAACGTTTACTTCTGTCGATATTAATTGCAAAAATTTCCAAAATTTCAGGCTACTCGTCAGTGGCGGCGGACTCATCACGATCCCCGAGCTCGTCCTACGGCGGAGACAGATCCCCCGGGTCCGAGCGCGACACGGGGGCCCGCGCTGGGCCCTCGCCCCCCTCGACCCCCGCCCACTCCGGGTCGACCGGGCCGTCGACCACCGTCTCCGTGCACGGCTTCTTCCTGCCGCATCAGCACCATCCGCACCACGGAAGCCTGCTTCCGATCCAGCCCATGGCGCACCACGGCGGCTCCCCGCACTTCCACCCGGCGCAGATCGGGCCTTTGTCTCTGTGCACGACGTCGGGCGGCCGGGAGCCGAGTCCCCGGCGCGGGGCGTCGACGGGGCCCCCCAGCTCCTCCTCCTCGTCGGGGGGCCCTTCTGGAGGCGGGGCCGGGGGCGGTCCCTTGAAGCAGCGGCCCTCTCCCGGCCTGACCTGCGTCGTTTGCGGGGACACGTCGAGCGGGAAGCACTACGGCATTCTGGCCTGCAATGGCTGCAGTGGTTTCTTCAAACGCAGCGTCCGCAGGAAATTGATCTATCGGTAAATATCTCTTTCGATTTTCCCTACACAATTTTCTAGTTTAAATTAATGATGGAACCATCAAGAGTCATTCGTATACCAAAAAGATATCTATAAAGATATCCGTTTCCATGGCAATGTTAACTTTTGGAAATTATGATTATAATCCAAAATAATGGAGAGGTTAAGCCCTAGCTGCAAACGACTAGGAATGTAGACGTAGCTTCTACACTCTTTCACGTTCGGACCACGCGTTTTCTAGCGTGGACTTAACCTCTTTTTTATAACGCTTAGAACTAATTTTATTTCATTCATTGGTATTAGATATTACTTAATTACCCTTTATATGCCTTGCGCGGCTAGTGATGTAAGAATTATTGACGTAGCGTTACCTACTTAATTTTTACATCATTTACTTTTGATATTAAGAGAAATGGACAATAAGTAATATACGACCAGTGGTTATGTTTTAATTTAATTTAACATGAAATAATAATGGAAGACCGATTTTTTAAAATTCCGTGTTATAAAGGCGTTGTTCTTATCAGAAGCGTAGTTCGCCGTCTTGTATACGCCGCACTTCAGTATGTATGGCGCCATCTACGGCAAATACTATATAAGTAAAAACGGGAAAAATTAATTACAGACGAAGCATTTCTATTTTATGATAGTAGATGGCGCCTCAGTCACTGCGAATGAATATCACGTTCGCATTTTCCCGCGATACGAGATGGTTTTTGAAACGACGAATGCGTGCGCGCTCAAAATTCACTAGCGAGCTTTATACGCCTAGCCGGCTTTAGTGTCCTTAAACCGGGTTTCCACGAACGCTTGTAGCTTGTAAAATTCGGCTTGAGCGAGCAATATTTTGAAATACACGCTCCCGCTAGCCGCTACAATCATGCATGATCAGTTTCCACGATCGCTTGAGCTTGAGCTTGTAGCTCGCGCTTGCGAAACTGGACTGGTACAAGCTTCTAGCGCCGATCAAATACAACTATATATTTCCAGGCTCAAGCCAAAGTTTCGCGCGTCGGGTCTACTCACCCGACTGCAGTCAGCCAATGAATTGGAAATCGTAGTGCAATACCTCAATCCTAGATGTCACCACGAGTCCCGTAGAGAGTTTATTTAGACGCAACGATGATTAAAAATGTAAACAGAAATATATTCTTAAAATCTCTGAAGCCGAAACGAAACGAAATACTCTTAAAACATTCATTTGTTAAAGGGGAACGGCCAAGCTTTTCCAAATATGGCCTTATTTCCGTATCAAAAGATTAGCAAGACGTTCAACATACTACCACGTACCTTTTTTGTCTTGGAAAAATAGCTTTTGGCCCAAAAATAACGCCAGGTGTTTGGGTTTGAATTTTCGCCGCCATCTTAGGGGCTGCCGCCAGCGCCCCTAACCCCGTATGAGTGATTTGCGAACTATCCTTACTTTTAGAATCGCGCAATTTAGGCTTAGGTCACACTGGAACGCGCCGCGCGTGCAAAAAATATTTTTTGCGTCTTCAGCAGCGCCCGCTTTTACGTTGTTTTTCTGTCTCACCGACTTCTCACCGGGTGTCGCGGCGGACGCGCGCTTTTCGATTTCCCGAAATTTCTTTATTTTATTAAAAATTAACCACTCAATATTTTTTGATGCGGTTTTCGCCATAAATTTTAGTTTTGAACGGGCTATAGGGCTATCTAACTGGTTAAAGCTTGACCGTTCCCCTTTAAATAAAATTAATTTTACGCAAATATAAGCTTTAGTCTTTTAACTAGTCTATGGTTGTTCTGTTGTATATCTACTAAAAGGAATGCGTTTCTTCGCGCGTAGGTGCCAAGCGGGCACGGGCAGCTGTGTGGTGGACAAGGCTCACAGGAACCAGTGCCAGGCGTGCCGCCTCAAGAAGTGTCTTCAAATGGGCATGAATAAAGATGGTACGTGTAAGTGCACGTAGTTTCACCAAATACGCACCGATTTTAAATCATTTCTTTCCAAATATGTGATACGTTTCACCATAAGTCTATAATATTGTTCCATAAGTTTGTCACTTTGGGGAATATTTTAGTGACAGCTAGTAACGGAGTGACGTCCTCACAAGAAGAAAATCTCAAAAAAACTTTTGCGTGTGAAGAATAGGAAGTTTCACACTTATGTGACAATATTATACACTTATGGTTTCACTAGGAGCTCGTGTATCGCCATTCGTAGCTTGCTCGTATCGTCGTAGGCTAGAGCCTAGCGCCGCCGATCATTTACTTTTCGGCGCGCCGCCGCCGCCACCGATAATTGTTTTTACCGCCGCCGAAATTTTTTTAGTTTTGCTACGTAACTTTATTTTTTTTCATTCAAAAACATTTTGATTTTTTTTTTGATTTTTCAAAAGAAAGGGGGGGAGACATTTTACCCCCTTCACGCGCCGCCGGGTGTTTTTCGCCAAACGCCTCCGCCGACCGAAATTAAATCGGCGCTATGCTCTACATGAAACGGCCGCTGTGACATTATTTTAACGTCACAGATCACGCGGCAAAACGTTACACGATCCTGCGAGATAATCACGTGACCTTCATGGCGGTCATAATGTCATGACTGACCTATACGCGTTACCATGGCAACAAACACGAGTCACACCCACGAGCAAGCTACGAATAAAAACAGGATAGAGTTGGTTTAAAGGGAGTATAACCCTTGCAAGGAAGGTCAAGCTTTCGTGAATGCTCACTCGTGGCGCGACAGTCTAGAACGTAGTAGAAAATCCTAAATTCGCAAATACTGTTGCGAGGTTTATATAGAAGTATTTGTTGGGAGATATAAGCTTCACCTAAGATGCTTTGGTTATACTCTACTTAAAACATTTATTTATTTTTTGATATTTAATTATCAATCAATAAATCTTTTATATCTCATTCGTGTCCCTTCAAATGAATTGTGATATGAATATAGTCTCCATCTGTTGTTAAAAAAGAAAATGGCCTTTTATGCGAAATTTTGCTGTTTATATTTTCACTCTTGATCTTTAATTTTCATAGTCAATACAGAAACAGGCTAACATTTTAATGAAAGTGGATTCGAACACGGAAAACTAGAACGACAAACCGCCGTCCGTCCTTCCAGCAAACGCTATCAGATAATTACTTAGATTTCAATAGTAAAAACTGCAAAGTTATATATGTCTAATTGTAATATAGCTTATCACTTTAAGGTTAATTTTTGAGAATATTTAGTAATAGCGCCTTCCACTAGATGGAGTAATAGTTATAATCACCCAAAACATGCTCTCAGTTGCTAAATGTGTTTTCTCCAGAATTATTAAAATCAAGATCACGGATTGAAATTATATTAGCTTGCGAAAAATAAAATTTTAGTTAATAAATCATGGCCCATAATAAAAACCTCAGTAAAATAAATTTTCCTAAAAACATGTTCAATATTTCAATACGCCACTTTAGTTCCAAAAACAGGTATCTCAAAATTTTATTGTGAGTAAAAAATAATTTAAAGCAACTGTCGGCTCTATCAATGCCACCTGTATAATGATAGGGCCCTTGTTATTAGAGATGCCAATGATTCAATCCGATTCTTCGATAAAACGTTTTTACTGTAGAGCGTGGTGCCATCTAGGAGTAACAAACACAAGGAGAACGCAGCTAGCCTTTAAACACGCTAACGCAGTGTTGTGTACAAATTTCATTGGACGAGCCTTTATGCTGGACGTTTTACAGGCGGGGGGAAGACAATTTCCAAATTTTCCCCTTCCGACGGCAGCAGGCGATAATGCGTCTAACCAATGAAAAATGTACGCAAGAAAATCCACGACTTTTGACGGGTTGCGTTCTCCTTGTGTGGGCAGTGCTCTGTTTGTTGCTCCTAGGTGCCATCTATTAATGGAAAAGGAAGCTAAGATTCAAAACAACGAAACGATTACGTCGTCAGAGAAGCATTGTAGAGTATGGAAATTAGACAACTTTTACTCTACTTAATATATTCCATATAAAATATATTGTTAAAATTATTGTAATTTAAGTTACAAACGAGCTAATCAACGCGAGGGGTCAAAATGTAGCTTAAGCATCTTGTTTTGATTTCGACGCTAGCGACATCTGTTGAAAAAAGAGCCGACACTTGTTTTAAGTATTTACATAAGTTAACTTATGGTATTTATTAGAGCTTAAGGAAATTCTCTTTCGAAGAACGCAAAAAAGCAAATTAGCTTAAGTCGAGTTAAATGGTTTTGAAACGAAGGTCTTTCGAGTCATAACAAAACAAAATAGAAAATACAAAGTCGTCGTGATCTTTTGCAGCTGTGCAAAATGAACGGCAGCCGCGCAACACGGCGACGATCCGACCAGAATCTCTGTCGGAAATGGACAGCGAGAGGATGATCCGGGATGGAGTGGCAGCCACCGTCGGCGTCTTCCCGCAGAGTTCCGCGGCCGCCCTCGCCGCCGCCCAGCACCGCAGCCTGTTGCAGGCCAACATGCTGGCCGCCGCAGCCGCCGCCGCCGCCACTGACCGACCCAAACTCGAACGCGACGACAACCACAAAGAAGGTACGCCAATTCGGATATGATGAGAGATCTGAAGATATTCGTATTCAGATAGTCAGATCAGTTTAACATTTATATCAACTATTCAGATTATTTTAAGTCTGAAGATATTCGTATTCAGATAGTCAGATCAGTTTAACATTTATATCAACTATTCAGAATATTTTAAGTCTGAAGATATTCAGACAGTCAGATCAGGTTAACTTTTTATAAAACTATTCAGGTTATTCTAAGTCGTAGCTTTCAGTTATCTGAAGATAATTAATTAATCAGATCAGATTAACATTTTATAGAAACTGTTCAGGATATTCTAAGTCGTAGCTTTCAGTTATCTGAAGATAATTTATTAATCAGATCAGATTAACATTTTATAGAAACTGTTCAGGATATTCTAAGTCGTAGCTTTCAGTTATCTGAAGATATTCAGACAGTCAGATCAGGTTAACCTTTTATGAAAATTATTCAGGTTATTTTAGGTCGTAGCTTTTAGATATCTGAAGATATTCAGTTAATCAGATTAGATTTACCTTTTTTACCAATTGTTCAGGTTATTCAGGTAGTTAATTAGTCAATCAGATCAGGTTTATGTTTTATATTCCCGCGAATGACTTAGATAAATGCTTAAGGCTTTATTTGCATTTAAAATCCACCGTATTTAAATGAACATGTATTAAAACCACTGTCTAATTATAATATACATTTTAATCCAAGCTATAAAAGGAACGTGTTGAAAATGCGATATAAGTATTTATTGAAGTATTGCTGTAAATACGGTAAATTGCTCATTTGTTACAGCACTTCAGTATTACCAAAAGTAAATAGGGGGAGAAAGTCTGGTACTTGGGTCCAACCGCCCGACGTCTTATTTGAGGGGTAAAATTTTTGGGCTTCGGAAATGACTTTCCCCTAGCCTCTTTACAGGGACACAAAGGTATCGGTTGTACTCTATAAAATACGTCAATATTAAACTTTTGCTTTCGATAATTTGGTTAAATTAGTTCCTAAATAAAGTAGATATATGATAGAAACTAAAATGCGACTTTTTAAAAATAATAACACGACTTTTGAAAAGATATAAACCGTAACTAGAAAAACGCTCACTTAAATCGTGGAGAGCGTGGCGCCATCTAAGAGCAGAGATCGGTACTAATTGGTATATTTACGATGTTAAGGCCTAACAATTTGCAAGTTTAACTGAAATAATAGATATAGCTACGAGCTGTTTTTGTTTGTTTTACAATTGATATAGTAATTATTAATGAAAATCAACCGTTATCGAAGGAAATAATGGTCATCATTTGACAGAGAGACTATTTGAAATCGCGAGGCGGTGACATGGCTGCCAGGGAATAAAATTCAAAATTTTCATCTTGAGCGCGGACCGGAATACCACAAATGCACTGCTTCGCGCGTACTGCGCTATCTTTATTGGTTAGAAATATCACGTGATCACTAGCTCTTTAAAAAGGGTGTCAAGCATGGCGGAAGGTAAACTCTGAAGGCAGTGCTAGACTTTCTCCCCCTATTTACTTTTGGTATTACGGAGAATACTGTTTACTATCACTAGTACGTTCTCTTGTATTTAAATACTGCTATATTTACTGCTCCCTTAAATTACAAGGGTATCACGGGAAACTGCTACGATGAATACTAAAATACGAAACGCAAATATAGTCTACGCTCCTAATTAAACGAACATTGTTTTGATGAAATCCTTGCAGACGAATCCGGAGGCAGCCCGGTCGAGCAGGTGCGCGAAGAAGGAGAACGTCCCATCGCCGCCATCCACCCGGCCACCTCCATGGCCAACCACGTCGCCTCGTCCTCCTACCAGGACATCGCCCTCTACCCCTGCTCGCCGCACGGAGGACACCAGGAGACCATCTACGAATCTTCGGCGCGGCTACTCTTCATGGCGGTTAAGTGGGCCAAAAACCTCCCCTCTTTCGCCAACCTGCCCTTCCGCGACCAGGTAAGACATCGAACACAAATTTCAAACACACGTTTGAAGACTTTAGTCGGAGCGGAGCGAGCTATCTTTAGTACGAACGAAGCGAAGCGGGCTTTCTTTAGTACGAGTGAAGTCAGCTATCTTTGGTCGGACCGAAGCGAAGCGAGCTGTCTTTATTCGGAGCGAAGTCAGCTATCCTTAGTTGGACCGAAGTGTCATTTTTGGGCCCATATCTTTATACGGTTTTTTGCTTCGGTATTGAAAGCCAGTTAAGCCACTAGATGTCGCTTTCAATGTGGCAGCCGACATTTAAAAAGGTCGAGCGACCAGTTGTTTTAATTTAACCGGGATATTTTTATTGAGAGGTTGGCGTCTATTTCGTCTAGCTAAGCATTCGTCAGCTCCTAGTGAAGGGAAAGGAAGTTGACAGAAGTGGAAAATATTACTGCGTCTCTTCGCGCCATCCAACGACTAATATGGGCTATAGCGCGTACATTATGGTAGACTTAACATTGATTAATTGACTAGCTTAATTAATACACACGCCATCTATTGAATCCTAAATCTTTTATATTTTATATAACTTCTGTTTAAATATTAGGATATTATAAATAAATAAATAAATATAAATTATTTTATGGTTCCGATATATTTAAAATAATTTATAATTATTTATTTATTTATAATAATATCCTAATCTTCAAACAGAAGTTATATAATTATAAATTATTTTAAATAAATCGGTACCATAAAATAATTTGTTTTAAATAATTTCTGAAGTGTAGTTATGAGAACCAGTGTAGATGGCGCAAAAGAGCGCATTTAGATTTTTCAGCAGCCTCAAACACTGACGAACGAGTTGCGCAAAAAACCGAGAGTGCGCTGACCTCTCCGTGAAAAGATCTTGATTTAATCCACAAAGTTCAATGACACGTGAATATCTCCGTAAACGCAGGTGATTCTGTTGGAGGAAACGTGGTCGGAGTTGTTCCTGCTGTGCGCCATTCAGTGGTCGCTGCCCATGGAGTGCAGCCCCATCTTCACGCCGGCGGAGCACGTCAGCAGCGGCGGGCTGGCGTCCAACGGCAAGGCCGCGGCCTGCACCCTGGCCGACGTGCGCACCCTGCAAGAAGCCTTCTCTCGCTTCAAGAGCGTCGCCGTCGACCCGGCAGAGTTCGCCTGCCTCAAGGCCATCGTCCTCTTCAAATCCGGTAAGTCGAAAGCCGCCTTTCCACCAACGCTTGTAGCCTGTCTAATTCGGCTTGAGCGAGAAATATTTTAAAATTCACGCTCCCGCTACAATCGTGATCAGTTTCCACGAACGCTTGAGCTTTAGCTTCTAGCTCGCGCTTGCGAAACAGGATTGGTACGAGCTTCGAGCGCCGATCAGATATTTCCACCTAGGAGCAACAAACACAGCTGCACCCCACACAAGGAGAACGCAACCCGTCAAAAGTCGTGCATTTTCTTGTGGACATTTTTCATTGGTTGGACGCATTAGCGCCCGCTGCCGTCGCGTCGGAAGGGGAAAATTCGGAAATTGTCTTCCCCCCCGTAAAACGTGCAGCTTAAAGGCTCGTCCAATGAAATTTGTACACAACACTGCGTTAGCGTGTTTAAAGGCTAGCTGCGTTCTCCTTGCGTTTGATGCTCCTAGTCTCCACGCTCAAGCCAAAGTTTCGAGCATCGGGTCTACTCACCCATGGACACTGTTACCTCTAACCGGACGGGAAAATCAGCTTAAAAGACGTACCCCCTCACTGTCCGTTTGCGTCCTACTTCGTATTAGCTGAAATAGTCGGCCGTACTCGATTCGCAGGGCAGTCAAGGTTATTCGGAAGAATCTAAACCGCCATTTCCAAGGGAACATTTTGTTAATCACGTAACGAATTATATGGCCTTGACAGCCCGAAACTTTCAAAATTCTAGATCCTTCCCCCCCTTTACAGAGAGACGGCGGCGGCGACAGGTGATTTTGTAATGTGGAAGCTACAGCCTTTCTCGTCCGGTTAGAGATACAGTGTCCATGACTCACCTGTCTGCAGTCAGCCAATCGAGAACTATAGTTGGAAATCGTAGTGCAATACCTCAATCACAGATGTCGCCACGGGTCCCGTAGAGCGTTTATTTTGACTCAATGATGATTAAAAATGTAAACAGAAATATATTAGAAATATATAAATGAAGCGACATACGCTTAAAACGTTCCGTGGAAACACAAAGCTATTGGCTATTCATTTCACGAAAATAGAAATATCTCAAGCTATTCATTTTCAATTTAAATGCGTCCGTGGAAATCGGCCTTAAGGTAATAGCACCGACCGCACCGCCCTCTACTATCAAAGAAGTGAACATAGTAAATAAAGTATTGGGTACCTAAAATGCACGTTTGTGGGTTGATTTTCATCGACTCCGGTATTTGCAATTTGCCTGGGTATAATTAAGCCTCTTTTGGAGCCAAGAATGGTCATAGCTAGGCCCGCTAAATATTTTTTCTCATTCAACTATGCCAAAAGTATATGAACCAAAGTTATCAGACTGCTATACTCCCCATGTTCGAGGCGTTGTCCTTATGAAGGTACATTTTGACCTCGAATTTGAAATTTTGCGCGCTCCTAGACCAAAAACAAAATACGTTTTTGTTTTTATGAAACCATTTTTTATAAATAGAAATAGCTATACCCACAATTCCCAAGTGCAATTTATCGCGTCAAAAGACGGAGATGGAAATTAGCTTTTATTTGACTCAATTTCTCATCATTTTCATAAGGAAAACACCCTCCGATTCTGAGCACTATTTCGATAACTTCGGTTCATTTACTTCTGAATATGCGAAATTATTAATCTGTTCGTGACTATGTAGAGTCGATTAATAGCGATTTACTGACGGTCTAAAGAGTAGAAGGATATGGAGCTCGGTAGAAAACGCCCTAAAGGCCCTTAATATTCAAGACTATCGAAACGTATACAAATATTTACTTTTGTGTATACTTTCAAATTTAGATAAAAATTGGTCTTGGCTTCACAATTGACGCTTTGCGATTTAAAAATGTATTTCGTTGTTTGACACTTCTAATAATAATAATAATAATAATAATAATAATAATAATAATAATAATCAGCTAGGCTAATACCCAAGGACTGTGAGAAGGATGATAAAATACGCGAAAAAGTAGATTAGTCCATAATTAATAGGGATAATATAGCTAAATCCTAAACAAATTTGAAGAAATTAAAAAAACTTACTAATAACTCGTAACAATAGGTCTTCGAGCAAAAAACGCGAAACTCGGATCAAATAGATCTTCGAGTAATAAACTAAATTAAAATTAAATAAAATAAATAGCCAGAAATTCCAACGGTAGACCGGTTTCGTTCTATTTGGAACTCATCAGTACCGTGCGGGAAATCTGGCTGGCGACTGTCAAATCTAAAGGAGAAACTAAGCCTAAACATTAAAAATTTCAAATTTAGTTTATTACTCGAAGATCTATTTGATCCGAGTTTCGCGTTTTTTGCTCGAAGACCTATTGGTACGAGTTATTAGTAAGTTTTTTAATTTCTTCAAATTTGTTTAGGATTTAGCTATATTATCCCTATTAATTATGGACTAATCTACTTTTTCGCGTATTTTATCATAATACCCAAGGCACCACCTTAGGCCTAAGTCATCAAGCGACTTCTTTGGTTGCACTATCTCACGCACTTACGAAACTCAATTTAATCTGGAATTTTTGTGATTGATTTAGACGCGAGAGGCTTGAAAGACTGTCACCAAGTGGAGAACCTCCAGGATCAAGCGCAACTCATGTTACAACAGCACGTTAAAAACCAACACCCAACGCACCCAGTCAGGTAAATGCTCATTCCAGTTTATCGTCAAGAACTCATTTACGCAATGGAGAACGTGCAGTAGTCCCATCAACTGAACAAATGGTTGAGATAAATTAAAGCAAGTGTCGGCTCCTATTTTAAGGTTAGTATCATTGGAGAGCGAGAGATGTCACTAACGCCGAGTTTAGTCGAAATTGAAACCAATTGAGCAAGCAAATTATTCCCTCGACGTACCCCTTCCTTTGATTGGCTTTGCGTAATCACGTGCGCAGTCCACTTAGCTTGGATTGGCTTTTCTGCAATCACGTGTTTCAATCACGTCATCGTTGACTTTCAAATAATTGACAATACGTTTTTGAAAGTCGATAATAGATGGAAGCACCTTCCAGGCGATCTAAGCAATCATAGCCATCTTCGTTACATAGACCCAATCAAAAATACAGAGGGCAACGACAGAGCCGACACTTGCTTTAAGCATCCAACAATTTATGATTGGTTTTTCAAAAATTACGTTTTTTTCATCGAAATTAGTCAAATTTTAAAATTAAATTGCGTACTTAATTACTAGTTTTTTATCTTTAATAGCTTTTAAGATATTGAGACCAGAAGCAATGCCAAAATGAAAAACATTATTCGGATTAACAATAATGGGTGTATACCAGTGGCGTAGCCAGGGGGGCACAGGGGGCACAGGGGGCACAGGGGGCACATGCACCCCCTGAAACGTATGTTCGTACGAAAAAATATTTTTCTTATTTTACTTTTTTTTTCAATTGTGTGCCCCCCCCCCCCCCCCCAACAAAATCCTGGCTACGCCACTGCTGTATATGTGAGCTGAACTGAAGGCGTGGCTAAGTTGTGGGTGGAGACTAGAGCTCAAAAATAAGATCGAAGAAAATAAGTCAGCAAACAATATCAAAATAATGTAACGTTGTTGTAGAATGTGGCCGGAGATTCGGATGGTAGTACAATCCCCCAGAATAGAGAATACCATTCCCGTTGAGCTAATTTCCATTCCCATCCCATTTCCGTTCAAATAATTGTCCTCCAACCATTCCCTTTCCATTGGACGAATTTCTCAATCACGCCCATTCCCGCCCATTCCCATTCCCGCTTATTCCCATTCCTGCTCATTCCCATTCCCGTCCATTCCCATTCCCATTCCCGTCCATTCCCATTCCCGCTTATTCCCATTCCTGCTCATTCCCATTCCCGTCCATTCCCATTCCCATTCCCGTCCATTCCCATTCCCGCTCATTCCCATTCCCGTCCATTCCCATTCCCATTCCTGCTCATTCCCATTCCCGAACTCGAAATTACCTTTTCCACCCGTACCCTAACAGATAAATAAGATATTAATTCGATCCCCGCCCATTCTTGAATTGAATTTCTTTAACAAACGTGAAACACTGTTCTTCCTCGCCCCCTATCGGAGAAAAATAGGCGTAACAGCGACTGCGCGAGTGCGAAGGTATCTCAACGAGCGGCCATGATTAAAAAACAGTAGACGCTAGTCCCGTTTTTTAAACGACTCCTTGTGATACCTACGCGCATGCGCGCAGTGAGTTATTCCTTTTTTTGTCTGGGAGTATTAGGGGAGTCGAAACATAATGGTATTCATTAAGCTACGCTACACCAGAGCTAAAACAACAGACTAGCACGTTCTCATTTGCGAGAATAGGTTCTTCGCTCCGTCTAAAATGTTGCACCACTATATAAGAAATAGCTTCGGTGTTTCCCTCAGGTTTGGCCGCCTCCTGCTGATGCTGCCCTTGCTGCGTTACGTCCCCGCTGACCACATTGAAATGCTGTTTTTCCACCGAACCATCGGCAACACTCCCATGGAGAAACTACTCTGCGACATGTTCAAATGCTGAACCTCCTCTATTTCTTACAATACTTTCTCATTCTTGACACTTTAACTCCTCATTTTGTAAATAAATAAGCCCCCCCCCCAATTAAGCGTTTGATATTAATTCCGGTTTAAATTAATAAAATTTCATCCGTTTAAGTCCTACATACATAATAGACTATTACGATATATCGTTAGAATTCAAATTAGGATTTAAAATTTAAATACTATGTCAATGTAACAAGTTGTTTCAATGAAATTATTTAACTGTGTTTTGGTTGTCTTTTTCCACGGTCTTTTAACTTATAAAACTGAAGTTATATTTTCTACAGTCCTTTCTTGACGGGGTAAAACTAGACCATGGTGACCTTAGGACAGGGTTACCACAGTTCCTATATTTCCTATAATTTAAAGTATTTCATTTTTTCTCGTATAATTTCATTACATTTCCTATAATATCCTATATTTCAACTCAAAAGTCAGAAGAAATTAAAATTGTTGATATTTTACCCTTAGAAGTCTTTAAAACGTTACAGTTTTTAAAGATGCTTATTTCCACCTAGTGTTGTTAATTTTCCGAAAAAATAAAATGCGGAAAATTTTCCGCTATTCGGAAAAATAAAAAATTTAAACTGAAATTACCTTTCAAGGATATTTAATGTTTTTAACTTTTTATCGATATAAAATGTCTAATATCAGTAAACATACTACAAAACATTAATAGTGTTACATTGTTAATCAGTTTAAACTAGTCTAGATGTTTAATTTTACTTTCAGATTCGAAAAAATGAGGCGAAAAAGCCGCTTTATTTAAATTTGCAAACAATATTAAACTAATCATGGAATGAAACCTTTTTGTTTTATTTTTTTCGGAAAAATACGGAAAATTTTCCGACTTACAACTTTATTTCCAACACTGTTCGCCAATAGTTTTCGACTATTTCTATCGGTTATAGAATGTTATACCCCGTTTAAACAATTTTGACAAGCGTTTTAAAATATTCTGTGGTCCCCCTGCTTGAATTTTCTCCATCTGAAAATAAATAAATGCATCCTTGAAAATTCACAGGGTATTGGAATTTTGAAAATCGCTAATTTTCTCAAAACCTATAAAAGGCCGGATTTTGGTATTTGTAAGTTAGGGTTAAATTAAGAAATTTAATTTAAAAATTTTACCTAATTTGAGGAAAAACAGTTTGTAGAGCAAACGAAAACCACTCATTGGTGCCAGATCGCGAAACTGAAATTTTCCTTTTCAGACCAAACATTTCCTAGTTTTCCAAATCCTGGGATACATTCAAATTTACATAAACAAATTACATAAGTAACCAGGGAAAAGTGGGTTTTATTATATATATATATATATATATATTAAAATCATTTAAAGTCATGGTTACAATATTAGAAAAAAAATTATATGCAGAGACACGATAATACATGACCGGAAAATTTTAAAATTAGTATTAAAGTATGATATAAAACAAATCAAAAAACAACGTGAGTATAAAGAAATAAAATACAATTTTTTTTGACTTTATAGACTTTCAAACCGCGGAAATATATAGGTATTAAAAGAATTTGATAAATCAAAAGAAAATCTGAAAAACAAATATGATAGATTATTGTTAGATAAAATGAACAACAACGAAATAAGAAACATTAAAGGGAATATAACCTCAGGTATTTGGTGTGGAACACCAACGTTTGCAGCTCTGGCCGCTCTGGCCTTTGGCTTTAGAAATGTTTGACGCCACTGTACAGGGAAATTTGGAAGATTGAAGGGGTCTTCCATAAAGATTACTTTGCAGGTTATATTCCCTTTAATAAAAATAGATCTACCAATTCAGTCATTAATTTGTCAAAAATAAAATTTAACAAAATTGAATTATTGGAAAAAGGGTTTAGTTTTGCTCCCACGCATGATTCAGTGGTCTTAAAGGGAATATAACCTCAGGTATTTGGTGTGGAACACCAACGTTTGCAGCTCTGGCCGCTCTTGCCTTGACTTTAGAAATGTTTGGCGCCACTGTACAGGGAAATTTGGAAGATTGAAGGGGTCTTCCGTAAAGATTGCTTTGCAGGTTATATTCCCTTTAAAAGACGTATGTGCTGAAACAGAAATAATATTTTTTCGGTTTGACCTAAATGAAGATTAAAAACAGGATATTAGAATGGTAGTAAAAAATTATTTTAGATTAAAAAAAAACGTTAAATAATATACAGAAAAATAAAACAATTAAAATTATAAAAGCCGAAAAAGGTGGAAAGTTAGTAATAATAACCAAGCAACAGGGATTTTTAATACTGTTTAAGTTTACTTTTTTACGCTGGCTACCTCGATTTGTTTACAAAGTCCTTTTTTACCTATCACACGAACCCAAACCTTAACGTTCGCGTTTCCCTGCTGCTTGGTTTGGCGCTTGTTGCAGCCTACATCCAGGGGCTAATAGGCCACACTTTGAAGATCTCTTTTAACTCATCGTAGGAAAATGGGGAAAAACAGGCATACTTCTCAATTCACCCCCTACAACTCCTTAAAGTTTTGGCATAACCTTTTGAAACACCCTGTATACAAGCATTAATAGAACTTCATTACGATTAATTGTAGCGTCAATAAATAGTGTAACTAATAAAACCGAAAAAAAGACAACGAAGTGAAGATTTAAAAGTAGAGAAAAAGAACACAAAGATAATAAGCTATTCACAGCAACCTGCAACGCCGGTATCACAACCAATATATATCCACGGCCACACATAATTGTATTTACACTTAATTGTTACTTCTAGTCATACTTTGAAAACAACGAAAATTCTTTCGATCAGTGTCACTCTTATTTGTTACTTCAGGTCATACGTTGTAAGCATCGCGTATTTATCCGATAAGTGTCACACTTCTTTGTTACTTCAGGTCATACCTTGCAAGCATCACGTACTGCTCCGATAAGTGTCACACTTATTTGTTACTTTTGGTCATATTAGAACGGCCTCCGGTAAGTGTCACACTTATTTGTTACTTTGGGTCATAATAGAACGGCCTCCGGTAAGTGTCACACTTATTTGTTACTTTGGGTCATAATAGAACGGCCTCCGGTAAGTGTCACACTTATTTGTTACTTTGGGTCATAATAGAACGGCCTCCGGTAAGTGTCACACTTATTTGTTACTTTGGGTCATAATAGAACGGCCTTGAAAAATGCCAGAGAGAAATTCGCGTAAAGTCTCTATAACCACGCGTATTTCCAATGTTGGAAGTTGAGGGGGTCCGTATACGCTGCCCAAAAAACCTTACTTTGAATTAAAATTAAGCAACGTAATTGCAATTCTAGGATATATGGAAACCACAGCTATTCAAAAATATAACTTTCATGAAAATCGGACTTAAATTAAAGAACGTTATGTCGACTTTCAGGCGGAAATATAAAACCACGAACATTGGGGTTCCGTAAATAACCCCGAAAACTATACTTACATTTAATATTTACTGATATAACCGACGTTGTAGTTCCACTGAATCCTAACCTATCCAATAATATTTTTGTTAACGTCACTGGACTTAATTTTTAACACAATATCAACCACACAAAGCCAAACTACCGAAAACGATAAATCGGGCAATGCCCAACTTCTTGGGCTCCGATTTGAAAACTTTATGAAAGGCTATCAATGGTAATGTATGTACATTCGAACGAGATATCATTGACTCTTCTAGTTATAAACGTTGAAGAGGTATGCGCGACACGGCGGCATCGGCTACACTGTACGTGAGACTAATACACACAAATCCTTAGGATTGTGTGTAAAAACCGGGATAGCGGTTCTTCTCTCAGTGACGAATTTTTAATTGTGACCTGTACAACGAAGACCATTAAATACGATCCCGTTTATGAACTAACTTCATCAAGGAGGGGATAGGAAAAACACGTAGTCCCGGGAAAATTGTGCAAATTATTTTGTAGGCGGCATGGCTCTATTATTCGTTGCAAAACCTTTTCGAGGAGAGTGGAAACATAGCTATTCTGTGACAATGGCCGTGACTCTATCCCCACAGCACCGACTTTGATGACATCAATTCCGGGTGGGTACTTCTACCCACCATACCCACATTATCCGCCGGCCCTGATCCTAACCACCTTAAGCGCCTGAGCCTTTTGTCCCTTTCTGATCGCCGCCTTCGAACTGACCTCATTGAAACTTTTAAGATTGTACATGGTTTCTATGACTTGACCATAGATATAGGAAACGTATATAAAGGTCTAGATAAAATATTTCAAAGGGAGTGAATACGGAGGTGACAGCTAGCAGAAACGCGTAATTTCTGCAGGCTATCCTTATAAGGCGCTATCTATCGGTAAGAAAGCTCGTGCTATCGTCGCGAGAGCCATTGTCTCCGGCTTTAAAATTATACTAAAAGTCAACAACAGATGGTGTCTAAAGACTACGGCCTGCGGAAAGGTCAAGCACTTAGTACTAAAATGCTATGAGACGTTTGGACAAGTTTCGGGGCTGGACCTATTCTAGTCATTCCCCATTTCCCCCTTGTAAATATCGAATTAGTTTTATCAAGAATGTATTTATTTATACTCGGGGAGAATGAATATGTCGAGATTATTTTTAGCGTTTCTCCAATTCCACCCGTTGGGGCCATAAAAATCGGATAACAAACTAGAACGATTTTTGAAATTTTGTCGCGGGTTCCGATTAGAACTTTTAAAAAACCCTGCCTTTGGCCCATGCTTTTCGTTTGGCTGGCAACGAAAGTTACGCCATCGGTGCCAAACTGGTGAACTAACACTCTATTTCACCTAAGATTAAATGGCCGACTTTAGCTCGACGCTAACGCGGTTTTTTTTACATCTTTAAAGTAACTTATGTTTAATTAAAGTAATCAAATCGTGTAAGAGTACATACTCAAAAGAAAACATATCTTTTCACAGGTTAGTGTTAGAAATAGTTTTCTTTTTACCATAATTTCCAATCGCTAAGAACGCACTAGAAAACGCGTTTCTTTCAAATCATAGAAAGATTGTTTTTTAAATAAAAAATGAAGAATGGTTCAAAATTCCGTAAATAAATATTTAAGGAGTAATTACTCAAACAAAAACATATCTTTTCACAGGTTACTTTAAGAAATAGTTGTTTTACGAGCAATGGTTATGGGGAAAACCGGTGCACAGTAATGGTTTATCGCGAATATCTACGTTAGTATTGTATGTACGGCTATAAACCCAAGTATGTTGTGTTGTAATCGTGGTTTTAACGTTGTACCTGAAACGCGTCTTTCAATTTTGCGCCTTCGTTGACTTAAAACGCATCCGCCGCTCTTCATGTAACCGCGTTTAAAATTTACCACCCAGCTAACTCTAGTTATTTTTGCAATAAATCGCTTGAAAATGAGCCTATTGTGAAGGTTGTGTGAGACAAAATGATAGGAAAGTCGGAATAATGGGTCACTTCAATTTAAGTTCATATTGATTGCCGTAAAGAATAAATCCAAAAGACCAGTATCAATGCTTTGAAAAGAAAACACGACACCGATGAAACTGTTCGACATGTAGAACGCGAGCGAATCAACCTACCAAATGATATAAGAAATTTTCAACATACAAATTTTCACGTTTATATGAATTTAAATGTAATATAAAATCGTCTTGAAAAACCGTTTATTGCTTTATAACATTCAAAAATAATATTAAAATTATTAACATTAATAATATAATAAGTTTGCGTTGTCAACGCGCGTATTTTGAAACGGAAAAATCCGATTACTATTGTTAAATCAAATCTTGGATTAATAATATGATATTCTTAATACGAAACAAATAACAGAAATTTTTGGCCTTCAAATTTTCGTCTACTTTAAAGAATAATTCTGAACGAACCAATGGATGAAAAGTTATGAAACTAGCTTTTAAATAAACCTTGAAACTTATTTCAAGTCATATTATAATTCACCGATGACAAAATTCGTGAAAAGTATTAATATCGTTCCGAATTACAACCTACTTTCTAAAATCTCATTTTTCTTTCTAATACGCGCGTTGACAACACAAACTTTACCTAGACGAGCAGATGCTCGGTTATCTACATGGTGCGGGAAAAATATTATTTTTGAATGTTATAAAGCGATAAACGATTTTTCAAGACGATTTTATATTACATTTAAGTTCATATAAACGGGAAAAATTGTCAGTGGAATATTTCTTATATCATTTGGTAGGTTAATTAACGTTTAATTATCGCCAACTTTACATTAATTTCAATGGGGTGGGGGAAAACCTTTAACCAAGTTACGCGCGAGCGCACCTCTTTAGGCAGCGCAGATGGCGTTACTGTCGTTTTAGCCAAGAATCTAATCGGTACCTTGTCAGCCATTCGATTAAGCGTTCTAGTTTGTTATCCGATTTCTATGGTTGGGGCCCCCGGTATGCTCCTCTGCTTTAATCCAATAATACTGCAATCTCATTGGTTCTTAAAAATGACGTTTATCGACGCGATTAACGCTGCTGCGAGGACGCAAAAAATAAGACCCCCGTCCTTTTTTCCTCCCCCCCCTTAACGTGACGGCGTTAGGGCCTCAACGTGTCCGTCGATAGTCTCAACATATTCATTCTCCCTGAGTATAAATAAATACATTCTTGGTGCCACTATGATTGAAAATAAAGCGCCATCTTTATTTTCAATATCGAATTATTCATCTATAATATTGTTTGATTTTTCAGTTTAGATTTTTAAAGAAGGCTTAAAGGGAATATAACCTCAGGTATTTGGTGTGGAACACCAACGTTTGCAGGTTTGGCCACTCTAGCCTTTGACTTTAAAAATGTTTGGCGCCACTGTACAGGGAAATTTTAAAAATTGAAGGGGTCTTCCATAAAGATTGCTTTGCAGGTTATATTCCCTTTAAATAAAATACAAGGGTGCCAACTCAACCAAATTAAGTTTATAAATTTAATACATTTTTAATAACTTCGGTTTTGAAGTATTCCCACCTAGAATTTCCCTAGATTTTACGAATTTTCGGTCTGATTTACCTTTTACCTTTACCCAAGGTTCGTAAAATTAAAGCCCTCCTTTGCCGAATTTTCTAGGTCAAAATTTTCATTGATGTGGGAAATTTCACCCGATCTGGCATCCCTGAAACAAACTATTTTCCACGTAAATGTGCCCTACAGAAAAATGTATTTTATCCATGAAATACATCTATAACCAACCAAATATAAGATTCTATATTGCGCCCAGACCATTTGACCTAAAAAAACTCGTTATATTGGACATTGTAGAGACCATGAATAACTTTAACGTCTCAAACTCTCAATGAGATCATTTCTTGCACGCCTGTCCTTAAGGGAGAATAAATTTAATCGTTTAAGGCACTCTTCGTAAGAAAGAGTACGCATACCATTAACCAATTTCGTTGTTTTTTTTTGTACTCTCTCGATATGCTCAATATCTTTGACTAGATGGGGTGACCAAATACTCGAGCAGTATTCGAGATGAGGGCGAATATATACATTGTACAATATTGTAAACGCAGCGCCGGCCCTAGGGTAGAGCAAGCGGAGTTGTCACTCTAGGCGCCAGGACAGCGGCCAGGTGGAAAGGGGCGCCCAAATTCTTTTTGAGAAGCGCGGGGCGGCATGGCAACAATCGAAAAACAATCTCGCTCTACCCTGACCAAGGGCTAGGGCCGGCGCTGTGTAAACGACTTAACACTGAAATGCGAAAAGGAACGGCGTAGTAAATAAAGAGCGCGCATACCACGAGCAGCAGCAGCACGACTATGAGTAGCTCCAAACATACGGCCACTGAGCATAACCCCAAGATCACGGACTACAGTTCGAGGTTCGAGCCTCAATCAGCCTACCACCAAACGGTGCCCAAAACAGGGGTTTTTATCCCCACAATGCAGTACCATTGACTTAGAGGCGTTGAGTAAGTGTCGTCTGCTAGCAATAATTTATAAAACAAACTTTAAAAATATTATTGAATGAAAAAATTTCTATATCAAATGGTATTTTTCCGAAATTATTTCAAATTGTAATATTTGAATATGTACCCTCGAGTACAGAAACGTTAATTACTGCTTAATAATTTTTATATATGACCAAATAACATTGGTAACGTCACTTTTTTCTTCACCTTGGACACTTTATTAAAATATCATGAACATTTCAAAATTATCATTTTTATAGTTTTTGAAATAAGTATCCAGGTTGTCGTTGATATCATGATATGTTAAATCTAAACTTCCAGCTGACGGCCAAAATAACCATTCGGAAGAAGTGACGCCATCTATTTTCTTATGCGTGAAGAAAAATCATTATATTAGGTCAGAGGGCAACCCCTCCAGACTGCACACACGTGTTTTTGTTTACAGCATTTTACAATGGAGCCAAACATGGAAGTATTTCTATTCTCAGACTCCAACACTTTTCAGGATGAAGTTCTAATTAAAACAAATCGAATTACCAATTTGAAATCAAAAGGGAAAGGAATTAGAACTGTAAGGGAACAATATTTGAGGAAAGATGTTCACTGTCGAAGCTTATTATGTGCCCATATCAAGCGAGAACATGATGAAAACTGCTGGTCAAAAAATGAAAATACAAAACACCGTATGTACCTGTAAACGGGATATGACTAATAAAATAGTTATTCATCTATAAAATATAATTTCAGATGATAGGGGAGGAAGTCTGCCTATTGGCGCCACGCACTACCTCATTCCGTGTTATGATATTGTAAAAAATTATTTGGAAATATTAGAATTACCTGGTCTAACGTCTGTTGTATTTCTACAGTCAATAGCTAGCATGGTAGCACTAATTATATAAGAGTTTTAAAATTTTCCGTCTAAAATAATTGCAACATTTTCAGATGATTAATGATGTTGGTAAACGTCACTACACAAGAATTTTAAACATTGTGCGAGATGGAACCAAAAGTTCCGCAGTTTTTCTCAATGAAATTGGATTAGACACACATATTACACGGACCAATAGCCAGTCAGTTAAGGATTGGTTGATAAAGTTGGTGTTATTATTATATAAATTCATACATATTAAATATATTCATTTGGAATTTTAACCACTAATGTAGCATTACCTACAAAGCTGCACGGTGGTTAATGGAACATTTACATGGTTTGATGCCTTTGGTGCTAGTAACGGAAGACGATGAAGTTAGTACAACATTTATTGAAAATTTTAATTATTTTGTAACAATATTAACGTGGTAACATGTATAGATGATTAAAAAATTTGGAAACGAAACAAGTAACATCTTCGTTGTTCATTTAAAAAAGTACTTGGAAGACTTTTGGCCAGATTTTAAACAGGCTGAAGAACTGTATGAGTCCATTAAGATGAATTTGGAGGATGATTCGCCCAAAGAGTCGGAGAAAATCTATAGCAATTACCTTCCATCTGATTTGGTAAATGTGGGAGTTAAAAGTGGACGTTACTATGAAGGCAGGCTTCGTGTCAATAAATACAACTCTCAAGATGAAGCATTCATTTCCGTAACAAAGTATGATTCCATCATTGGTTAAGCTGAACTATTAATATTAATTAAATGTCTTCAAAAGAATTGGAACTAAGGAATCTGTTGATGTCATCATTCAAGGAATGAAACACAGAAACCGAGCTATTCATGGAGACGATGTTGTTGTAGAAATTATTCAAGATGCCGAAATCAAATACGCTTCTCCTTCAGCCAAAGGTTTGTTGATTTAGACTTTTAATTTATCAATTATAAATGTTGAAATATTGGTTCAAAATTTTGATTTTGGGTAAATATATTAGACTACGTCTTTACTCGAAGTGGGGAATAATCTACTCTGTTCTTTAACCTGAAAAGCTCAGTTTTAAAATACCAATATAACCCCTTTCTATGAAACAAAGGGCTCATTTCTATCTTCAATAGCCCAATTTGATTATCTCAAAGATCCCAATTTGATTATCTCAAAGATCCCAATTTGATCATCTCAAAGATCCCAATTTGATCATCTCAAAGATCCCAATTTGATCATCTCAAAGATCCCAATTTGATCATCTCAAAGATCCCAATTTGATCATCTCAAAGATCCCAATTTGATCATCTCAAAGATCCCAATTTGATCATCTCAAAGATCCCAATTTGATCATCTCAAAGATCCCAATTTGATCATCTCAAAGATCCCAATTTGATCATCTCAAAGATCCCAATTTGATCATCTCAAAGATCCCAATTTGATCAACTCAAAGATCCCAATTTGTTCATCTCAAAGATCCCAATTTGTTCATCTCAAAGATCCCAATTTGATCATCTCAAAGATCCCAATTTGATCATCTCAAAGATCCCAATTTGATCATCTCAAAGATCCGGAAGAAATTATCTCAAAAGATTCCGATTCTATTAACTCAAAACCAATTTTTCTGCTCAGTATGGTGACAGTATGATGTTTCTAGGTTGGAAACAATTACTTGTTGGACAAGTAGTTGCAATAATTCAACGACGGTGGAGAGATTATGTCACTGTTTTTCAAGATGATGATGTAAACTTATAATTTTGAAACATTAAAACATATTTATCATTCATGAATCTTACAGGATATAACGAATAGTAGAGCCAACCATGTTTTGGCTATACCGTATGATTACCGAATTCCCAAGATACGAATTCGAACAACACAAGCAAGAGAACTTCAAGACCACCGCATTGTAATACGAATTGATCGGTGGGAGATTGATTCCAATTATCCACAAGGGCATTTTGTAAAGTCTTTGGGTCCAATTGGAAATCTTGAAACGGAAATTAGTGCTCTGTTAATTGAACATGGTGTCTCAGTATCATCGTTCTCCAAAGGACTGGTTAGTTGTAATAAACGAAGAAATCAAGATATGGAAGTAACTTTAATGTCTTTTTTAGCTCGCTGAACTTCCCGTTGTAACACCTGACAAACCATGGTCTATTGATGAAGAAGAAACCGTGAAACGCAGAGATTTGAGGGCTAGTCATTTACTTTTCAGTATTGATCCGAAAGGTTGCGAAGATGTAGATGATACATTGTCAATTCGGTTAGTTGAATTAAAATGTTACTATTTATAAACACATTTCAAATGATCTTTCGATTAGTGAGCTTCCAAACGGTAATGTTGAACTTGGAGTTCATATTGCTGATGTAACACATTTTGTTCGGATGGATTCCTTGGTTGATTCAGAAGCAAAAGCCAGATCAACTACCGTTTATCTCGCTGACCGACGATATGACATGTTGCCTGCTGTCTTGAGTGCAAATTTATGCTCTTTACTTAGTGGAGTTGATCGGTAAATGTAACAGGAGAAAGCGGTTTATCAAAGAAGTAACTTTTAATATTTTTTTAGATACGCTGTTAGTGTTCTATGGGAATTAAATGATAGATTTGAAGTTGAAAATGTCTGGTTCGGACGCACAGTGATTCGATCTTCTTATAAGTTGTTTTATGAGGTTGGTAAATTTGAATGGTACCCTTTGTTTTGAAATTGAAATACAAGCATAAAATACGATAATTTACGCTAAAATCAACAAGTTAATTAATTGTGACATAAATGAGGTACTGAACTAGCAAATTAGTTAAGATATACTTCAGTATCGGACAATGGACTTGAAATCACAATGTCTACAACAATATGGTATTAGTATATCATCGTGTCTAAAACACGGCATTTATAACTTAGGTTGCCCAATTGATTTTGGAAGGTAAGACGTTTGTTGAAGTAAGAGAAAGTATCAAAGAATTGAAAGTACTGACTTACGAGGAAGGAAGGAAGAAGTAATTTCATTACCAAATAAATTTCAAATTGTACATTATAAAACTTTAATTACTTGGAAACAGATTTAAACAACTCAAAGGGACACTTGAGTGCTTAACGGTAATCGCCCGAACTCTAAAAGAAAGGCGACACCAAAGTGGAGCAGTTGAACTGGATAGTTTGGAAGTTCAATTTGAATTTGATGATGTTAGACAGAACCAAACCGACACGCCTAAGCCTAAAGAGGTTCGTATTCTGTCTTCAGTAAACTATTTTTATAATGTCAACTGCCTTAATTCTAATTAATTTATTACAGCATCTTGAAATTCACGAAACAGTTGCTGAATGCATGATATTTGCTAACCATTGGGTTGCTAAGAAAATCTCTGAAGTGTTCTCTCACGAAGCTATTGTACTTACATTTTCTATTTTTGGTTTTCATGATTGCTTAAATCTATTTAAAAATAATTAACGGTAATTTTTTTCTTAAAGCTGAGGCATCACCCTAATCCAAGAATGAGTGATCTAGAAGAACTTAAAATGATCGTCTCCATGTTGGGGCTAGATTTCAATATCTCATCGAATAAACAACTGAACGAGTCTCTGAATAAAGTTGCCAGTTCAACAGATCCGCATTTAAATTTGGTAAATTAAGCATTACATTTTCAGAAAAACAGCTAAAAATAGCAACACGAACTAAGAAATAGCACAATTAGTACTAGTTAAGAAATACACAACCTAGTACTAACTTTATAAGGCACAATCAATTATGGCAATTTTGGAAAAACTCAGTGAAAGTATAAAGTAACAAAATTTTTGTTATAACAATTGAGTAACTCTTGAGCAGGCTTAAATTTTTCTTAAAATTAAAAAGGAAGCTTAAAGGGTCACAGAATCATTCAAAAATTCAGACGGAATTTTAGCTGGCTCGTCCTTTTCCATACCTTGTGATACAGCCAATCAAGTTTTGGCCTTTTTTCAGGCCTATTTCCGAAATTTAAACAATTCTGTGAGAAAGTTATATTTAAAAAATTAATGAGATAATTTTTTTATGGTAGATTTGTTAAAGGGAGTATGAACTAAATTGAAAAATTGTTTGCTAACACGTAATAAGACTTATTTTTAGACAATCACCCCTTAGCTTCCATTAAACCTGGTGGCCCCTGTAGCTAAGGTCTCCGCCCCCCTCTGAGAAACCCTTTTGGGGGCCCCTATAATCAGTGGTGTTTATAAGGGACGAGTGGAGGCCCTAACATTATGGGGCGGTTTGCGGGGGCCCTATTTATGCCACTGCTGATGGAATTGATGTAAAATTTGTTGATCCACTGAGCATGGTTTTTTCGGACCGTTTTGTGCTACAATTTTTATTTCAAAACCAAAATGGTTTTAAAAAATCAGAATTGATCCAGTCTGGCTGGTTCCAGCCAATTTTGATCTTGGGACTCATTTTACAATTATCAGACCTAGTACATAATCAAACCCTTTCACTCATTAAAAATTAATATTTTGAATGATATTCAGATACTTCGAATTATGACAACACGGGCTATGTCTGAAGCCAACTACATTTCAACTGGCTCATTTCCAAGCAACGAATATTACCATTACGGATTAGGATTGGAAAAATACAGTAATAATTATTATAATTTTACAATATAGTACCCATGCCCCAGTAGCCAAAACTATTTGGGCCAATTTTGGTATTTGACGTGGGCTAACACGCTTAAACCTAGGAGCAACAAACACAACACCCCACACAAGGAGAACGCAACCCGTCAAAAGTCGTGGATTTTCTTGTGTACATTTTTCATTGGCTAGACGCTTTAGCGCCTGCTGCCGTCGGAAGGGGAAAATTCGGAAATTGTCTTTCCCCCGCCCGTAAAACGTTTAGCGTAAAGGCTCGTGACGCTCGTCCAATGAAATTCGTACACAACCCTTCGTTAGCGTGTTTAAAGGCTAGCTGCGTTCTCCTTGTGTTTGTTGCTCCTAGCTTAAACGTCGCGCCTTTCTTGTTCCACTATTACGCCAAACCATTAAAATATTCCTTTCAACCATGAATATCTTATACAATTAGGTAATCTGCCCTGAGTCGCTAGGATGGTAGGGGCTTTGTTATTATAACGTCGGTCATGCGCCCGAGGATAGATACCGACACCGCGAAATTTTGAACGGCGCCGGCGATCCGGTCATTTACCACATAGAAATCTCATAGGTAACTAGAATGCTGCCGCCTACGGCCGAGCTTGACGCCAGTTCGCCTTGAACCTTCAGCCAATGAGAGGCCGTAGAGTGGTTCCGCCAAGGAGGATTATTCAAGGAGGATAATAATCCTCCTTGGATCCGCTACTATAGCGGGAGATAGGTGACGTCATTCTCTCTGGTGACATTAAATTCTTGGCAGAACCACTCTTTGAGCTCTGATTGGCTGAGATCTGGCTATCGTCTGCCACGGCGTTTGGCCCATTTGCCAGTTACACGGCAGCATTCTAGTTACCTATGAGATTTCTATGATTTACCATCGATGGCGGCGCCGCTATCGTCGTGCGCTGACTTTTTTGTCGGCGGCGCATTGAACCAAAATTTAATGGCGGCGGCGGCGGCGTTTATATGAAATCTCGTTTTCATTGTAGGAGGTTTTAGCAATCCCTTTTCTAGGAGTTTAAGACGTTCGCGGTAACAAGTAGAAAATAAACTGTCTTTTATTGGCACTAGCAAAGTAATACTTGAAATGTGATAAAGAAAGAACTACATTTTTGTTAAAGCTGCAAAGAGACTGATTTCAACGGAAAATCTGGTAGCCCTGCTAAAAAATACTATAAACCGTCGGCGGCGGCGCAAAAAAACAATCGGGGTCTAACCAATGAGATAGAATAAATAGAGGTCCAAAGAAATCTGGGATTCGCTTGACGTTTTATTTGAGTAGGAGAATTAGGCTTAAGTTTCAATTTTATTCAATCGTGTTGGCGCCATCTGTTTCTATAAGCAGACACTTTTGCCAAATATATTAAGGTTTAATTTTCCAATAACACGATAGATGGCGCCAACACAATTTGATTAAGTTCATTTACTAGGCCTAACTCTCCAACTCAACGAATACTGTCCCGCGAAACGGTAGGTCCTGGAAGGCGGATTTGAATCTCTATTTATTCTACCTCATTGGGTCTATCATGGGCAACGTTTTGAAACTTGGCTAGTTTCATTGACAAGTCTTAGCGCGAAATTTATTTATAAAATTTTTAATAATCATCTTTTCTATAGGACGAAGATATCTAAAATTATTAACAGCAAATACCTTTATTTATTATAATCAACTAATTTTGTAGTAATATCGGTATTTTTCTGAAAATGACAAGTAATTTTCAAGGCCGGCTAAAACGCGTAATCCCAGAAACGTTGGGTTCATGGAGTCAACGACAAACTTCTGTCTCCTGATTGGCCAAAGTGATTACGTAAAATCATACCCGTTCTTCGTCTATAGAGTGTTGTCGTCTGAAACCCTGCGACGTCACCATTGTAATTTGCCTATTGATAAAAAACGTTAACTATCATGGCGGCCACTATTAACACTACAGCTGTGACGTTACAAAGTTTCAAAATCGTATCAGAAGACAACACTCTATTTTAAAATGCAGAAAGGCACTGCCCATCCTAACCCCAGATGGTGAAAAGGCTAAGTTATAGTTAGACATTCATGATAGATATGAATACATTCGCTCACATAATTAAAACCGACACATTACCATTCGGTGTAGCCATGAATGTATTCATTTCAACCATGAATATCGAACTATATCATTACCCTTACTACCATCTGGGGCTAAGATGGCCGGTTCCTTCCTGCGTTTTACGTAATCACTTGAGCCAATCAGGAGACAGACATTTGTCATTGACTCGATTCACAAAACGTTTCCGGGATTGCGCGATTTAACCGGCGAAGAAAATGACTAGTGATTCTTAGGAAAATACCTCTACTACTACAAAATCAATTGATAATCATAAATAAAGGAATTTGTTATTCATATTCTTACCTATTTTCGTTCAATCAAAAAGATGTGTATTAACATTTTAGAAACATAATTTAACGCTAAGCCTTGGCACTGAAAGTTAGTCAAGTTTCAAAACTTTGCCCTTCAATACAATTTTTGAGCGGCGGCGCGTGACCGACGTCATTATAGCTAAGCCCCTCCCACTAGCGACTGAGGTCCGACTACCTAATGCAGTTCGATATTCATGGTTGAAATGAATACATTCATGGTGTAGCTTATTGACAATCGTGAACGCGTTAGATTGCATTACGTTTTAGACAGCTTAACCCTAGGTAAAAATATATAGGCGTATGTAAATCTCAATTGATGCCAGCTCGCTCACCCGACCTCTCCATGTCGAAGAATTAAATCATCGATTCGAAAGCGCCGTCAAAAATTGCAGTGACAATGCTGTCTTCTCGTTTCCCAAACCACGTTATTATGTAGCCCCGTTCGTAAAATTCCATGCAAGTACCAACGGTTTCAACGTTAAACAAACTTGTTGGCAAACAGCCTGTGCTACTGGGGGCAAAGATGATATAATAAGTGTAAAATATTGTAACAATATTATAGACTTATGATAATATAGACCTCCGTACCCTAGATACGAATTCTGAGAGCTTTCTGATTTCAACGAAGCGTTTACCCACTTACGGCACTTGACCTCCGAAAAATCGGTCTCCATCGGTCGCTGCCAACTTTGATGACGCGCTGTTGCGCGAACAGCTCGTCATTTAAGTTGGCCGTGGTCTTTGGTGCTTTCTCGTAGCTTCGTACGCATACGCCGTAGCTAAGCCCTGCCTGCCTTGAAACGGCCGCCATGACTGTAGTTTCACGTCACAGATCACTCGGTTAAACGCCACACGATCCTGCAAAATAATCACGTAACCAACATTGGCGTCTTAATGTCATGGCTGACCTATACGCGTTACCATGACAACGAACACAAGCCACGCCCACGAGCAAGCCACGAATAGTTCGTAACTATAGAGTGTTGTCGTCTGATACGATTTCGAAAACTTGTAACGTCACAGCTGTAGCGTTAATAGTGGCCGCCATGACAGTTACCGTTTTTATCAATAGGCAAATTACAATGGTGACGGCGCAGGGTTTCGGACGACAACACTCTATTGAGTAAAGTTTTTCGGAGTTCCTGCAGGATGTCGGTAAACGCTACTGACTACGCGAGAGGCAGTTATTTCGAATCTAGGGTACGAGGCTTATATTATCTTTGCTGGGGGTTATGTCCAAAATGGAAATGAGAAACATTGCGAATTTCCTTTCCAGCCCATTTTACGTCCCCAATTCGTCGATACGCCGACATAATTGTGCATCGCCTTCTGCTTCTGGCTGTTAGTGAAGAAAGCAAAGATTTAGAAACGGATGTTTTATCGAACGAAGAGCTTGAAGATCTCTGCCATCATATTAACAACAAACACAAGGTCAATTTAAAACATTTAAATTTGTATAAAATTTGGTTTTAATTATTTTATCAACATTAGGCAGCTAAAAATATTCAGAAGGATTCTGCCAATCTATTTCAAATTTTATTTTTTAAAAATCTGGAAGAAAATGACGAACGGCGACAAGCCGAAGGGGTAATTTACAACCTGAAAAATAACGGCGTTGGTGTGGTCGTGCCCGAGTACGGGATGAAGGGTCACGTGCCATTACGTAATAAAGAGAACAAAGTAGCGGTGATCGTGGATGGTGAGGTCTTGTGGAAAGACGGACAACTGGTACAGTCCGAAGGGAAGATTTCTGTTCAAAGTGACGGCTATTACCAAAGTTACAAGCACTTCGACAAGCTAATGGTAAGTTGATTCAAGGATCCTATATGTTAGAAGGATAGGTAGCCCTCCGGCCAGCCCGTGTTTTCAAAACGCCGGCAGCGCCGTCGATATTACGAGAACCTCTAAACGTGGAACGTTTTGTTTCTATTCCCTCAATGACAAATTTGGCGGTGCTTCCTCTATGTTTTGTCCTTGACGGAATCTAAAGACGGATTCTCTATAGCGCATGACCCACCGACGGCGCTGCCATTTTTCGTCCCTCGCCTCATATCCTTCTAACATATAGGATCCTTGGTTGATTGTTTCACCGTAAGACTATAATTTTATTTGATACTTGCTGGGTTCCCGGGTAAAAATGCCTATTTGTATAACCAAGGAAAAAGTGCCAGTGACGAAACTCCGACACATTCAAACCAAAATAGAACGCTGCAATAACTGTCTCCACGCATGGCACCGTACTCAATATAACCAACTGGTTAATGACAATATTAACCAATTATACGTTGACTACATAATAATTTGCCTTTTATTATACGGCCTAGTGTCTATAGAAGAGACTTAAAAAAAATTGCAATAGATACCTAATTATTAAATTAATTCAATTATTTAAAGTTGTTTGGCCGTCCGTAATCGTCGAAAACCACAGTCAGGGTACCATGAGATAGTACACCGAATGTGGTCGACCTAAGTTGAAAACTGTAGATTCCTATAGCGGACAAACATATATACAAACAATCTTTTTATATTAGATGTATAATAGTAATTATAATCAGCTAGGCTAATACCTTACTGACTTTTAAATACATTAATTGAAGTATCTGGGTTATACCACGACCAACTTTGATCACGCGCTGTTCGCGCTACAGCGGCCAACCCAATCGCCTTATTTTCATGAACAAGAATTTTTCCAACCTCACAGATTTTTTATGTTGGCTTCAATGCAAAACGGGTTTTATTAACGCGTCTTATACGCTTAATTTAAAATATCACATGTATATCGGCAACTTTTGCAATTGAATGGTAATAATACATGTTACTTTATTAATATTTACAAGTTTTGTCCAAGGACTAATTACGTAAAAATTACAATAATACAATTTTAATATGAATAAGTTTGAGTTCCCCGCCTTTGGTCTGTATAAAAAACTATTCTAAACAAAATATTCCACTTTATGCGAAATTTATAAATTGGAATTATAAAACTTTTGATCATAAGTAAATACCATAAGTCTATAATATTGTTCCATAAGTTTGTCACTTTGGGGAATATTTTACTGAGACCTAGTAACGGAGTGACATCATCACAAGAAGAAAATCACCCCCTAGCGAGGCGCTGTCAAAGGCTACGTGTGACGCGTTAGCAAGCGGACGCTAAACTGCGATGAAGCCCGTAATGCAGTCTGTCTTGTGAATAGCTCTCAGTAAAACCTTTGCATGTGAATGGGCGTAAATGGGCTCGAGCGATTTCGCGCGTGCTGTCTGAAATAAAAAAAAATGCGCGAGCCTTTAACGCTAAAATATTAAAGAGCGCGTGGAACATTTTAACAAGTTGAATAAGACATGAATTAAAATTCGACGAGTCACTCTTTTTATAAAGATCTAACCTTCAAAACTGAACTGAACTCCTACGTGTCACGTGACGAAAGCGATACATTAAAACAAGTTCGGCAAGCGTAATGACTTTATAGTAAGGCTTATTACGCCGCCATGTTAGGGTGTAAAATCATGTAAATATGTCGGCTATACCTCACAATGTGAAGGTACTGTCACGTGCAAAATAGACGTTTCAATAAAACCTGTTCAGCGATTTTCCCTAGAAATAGCAATACATAGCCAGAACATACTTATAGACGCGTGATATTTTATAGCACGCGCTGCTTAATATTTCTATACAGGAGAGCTTGTTCAATTTGGCACGCGCCTCCTGAAATAAAAAAATGCGTGAGTTCTATTAACTTTTTCCTTACAAATAAAACTTGCATAATCACGTGAATTTTTTATTCAGTAGGGGGGACAAAAAGAGAGAAGCATTTATTGAAACGACTATTGGCTCGTGTGAATACGCCTTTAGTTTTTATTAAGTTTGTCCTTTTCGCCACCAGGTAGCGTTCGCAGCTTTATCGCATTTCATTTTTTACTTTCGTCTATTTCCAGATGAAAATAGATATTCAAGAATCGCGAGCTCACGCGCCAAAGTTTCAATTTCAATTGATGGGTCTCAAATCTGAAACCACACCCAATTCCATCAAGAAAGTTGATGTAGTTACGGAAGTTAAGAGCAAATTAATGGACAGTCAAGACAAAACAGCATCGCAAATCCGGCCCATCAATTCCAAAAAGACTTTGTATGAACTTATTTTAGAAATGAAACAAATGTCCCTAGCTATACGTAACAAACCGGTCTCTACATAATGTATTTGAATGTTTTTGTAAATATGCAGCTTTACTAAAATTAAATTTTTATTCTCGAGATGGCGCGGCTCTCATTTTATTATGTAGTCGGTTTAATCCATTGAGTTGGGAATATTAATCTAGAGATCCAATCAAATCTGTTCCCCGCGAAACAAGTTTTTGAAAATCACGAATGTGCCGTCTCCTCTAAAATGACGAGAAAACATTATCATATGACCCATGGCGCCATCCATTATTTTTGCCGGAAAACGCGTCTTAGTTGAACGAACCATTGAGAGATAGACGGCGCCACGGGTAGAATGATAAAGTTTTCTCGTCATTTGGGAGCAGACGGCAGTATTCTTATTTTTAAAAACTTGTTTCGCGAAATACTGAAATCCGACGTTTTGATTGGACCTATAGATTAATATTCCCAACTCAATGGTTTAATCCCAGGTACAGAACACTGCTCCAGATGGCGCTGCTCTCAGCAGAAATCTAAGGCAACGCAACGCCATCCTCAGCGGCAATTGAAAACTTGAGGTGTTGAGTATAACATTGTTGACAAGCTCTTGCCATTCTTTGGAAATTGGAACAGAAAGGTAACGATGGTCGGGAAATCTTAGCCTCCAACCTTTTTTTACGAAGTAGCCAAGGCCTAATGAAAATAGGCGCTTACATAAAACAACTTCCAGAAAATTGCCAAGAATAAATATTTCCGAGAGCCAGGACCTGCAAGTTACTGTTTATACAGTGCTTGTTGAAATAATAGAAATTTTTCACCCGCAAATAGAACGTCGTGGTTTTGCTAAGCCTTAATACGTCAAAAAAAGCTACCTGGTTGAAAGGAAACACTTGTTGCGCACCGTAAAGATGAAAAGTCTCTATTATTTCAACAAGCACTATATAAACAGTAACACGCAGGTCCTGACTCTCGGAAATAATACTTCTTGGCAATTTCCGTTAAGATGAATTATTGAAAGGTCTTATTGAAACGCCTTCAAAAGCAAACAAGATGTCATGGACATTTAGGTACACACAATCCCCTCGATGTATTAAATATTTTTAATATTAAAGTTATATTTTCAATCATCTGAAACATTAACTTAATAAACGTACTATAATACCATAAGATGAATTTAGTCGAAAATGGGCGTAATAATAATCAGCTAGTCTAATACCCAAGGCAATCACAATCTCGTTTAACACAACTAAAGGCCCGTTTCTAAAGACTCCATTAATAATAAACCATATTTCAATCACCCTGTACATAAAACTAGTAAGTGCACTATAACAACCGAGGTGTAAATTTCACCAAAATATCAACCGCCCTGTACAATAACTTAATTACCCTGTCTTTGAACATAATCAGGATAATAATTCTTAACAACCAAATATTCACAACGCTTTATCAATCACCCTGTTCATTAGGAAAATTATTTCAATCACCGTCTACATCAATTTGATTTGCACACTATAACCACCTATAAGGAATTGTTACCAAAAACACCAATTTCTCAACAACCTAGTGCATTAACAACGATCCTAATAACCTCATTGGTGTATTAAAAAACACCATGTATAAGAAAATGAACTCCTAAAGTACCCAATATATCATAGCCAAAACCTGTATAGCAATACCCAAAATGTCACAACATAGCATAGCTAACACCTTATCTAACAATCCGAAAGTATCCAAGCCCTGTACAGGGTGTAAACAAAAAACGATCCAGTGCTAATAACTCAAAATGTGTCTAACAACGAATTTGAAATTTTCAGGACATACAGAACATGCAGGGGGTAACTTGACCACGGGAATTTTCATTACCTTGAACCATGTCTTCAAGGTCATTCAAAATTTATTCCGAGAACCATTTCACTAAATCATTGGTTCTCGAGATAAACTTTGAATGACCTTGAACCATGATTTGAAGGTCATCTGAGTTTTTAAATTCAGAAAGACCCTTACCAGATGAGATTGTCTAGCAAATTTTGATACTCTAGCACGAGTACTTTTTGAGTTATTAGCCCTTCAACCTGGTCTCTAGCTGGTACATTATTTTCATCACAACCTTATGGTTTTGTCTAAAATCCCTCGACTTGTTATTGGTGTAATTAGGTATGACCTTGATCACGTGGTTCAAGGTCAATTTTTTTTTGTTTCAAATGCCCCCCTGCACGAGTTACGTGACCTGAAAATTTCAAATCCGTACTAAAATTAAATTTTGACTTGTTAACACCCTGTAGAAGACAATGAGCCTATGGGGCCACTCCGTAGAAACTTCCAAGGTCGAAGATCAAATATTTGGAGACAGATGCCGCTTGTATTCTGAATATTGAATTGCTACGAAATTCAAATATCACAATAGTGCGTACGCGGGTTGTGAGGTCCCGCGAATTGGCAAGAAAGCTCACTTAAAATTAAAATTTCTTAATGCAAATGATCAGCACTGACTTAATTAATAATGACAGCGACGGTTGGATATTTTCTGTCGATTGATGTATGATTTACTTTTTTACTACAAACTGTTTCGTTAGTCATGTCTCGAACACCGGCGGCGGCGGCGGCGGCGGTGGCGGCGGCTACGTACCAGGTGAAAATAGAACATTTTACTTTGGCCAAATAACGATGAAATACATAGAATTGGGAGATGAAATTGAGTATACGTGTTGTAATGATGCCAACGAATTTCCTGTTCCTAAACTACGCAATCGCTTTGCAACAGACTATCATTAACGGATATCTTTCAGTGTCGTACTTACATTTCCTATGTTACTTATGTTAATAGTAATCTAATTTTTCATTAGTTACTGTCAAGGGGATTTTAATTATTGTTAGTAAATTTAGAAGATAATATTGTATAAAGACAACTCTTGAATCTGCGATAGTGAGCTGACCGATGCTTGTTCAGACTAGTGCGTCCAAGATTATTTTCGAGACGCTCTAGTCCAGTCGACGATATACCAAATCCTGAAATATGTTTAAACAGCTTTTTTTTTCAAGTATAAGTTCGACAGTGATTGAGTAACTCGTGAAACTTTCAACAAGATTGCTCTTGGCCACGTCAAAATGGATCTTAAAGTTTATCTTTTTCCTATCGCACCACAGTCTCTTGTGACTGCCTTTCCGATGAAAATAAAGATTTATTACAAAAATAAAGCGATTACTATGACCAGACTGACTTTCTGATAATGTGTAATAGCGCAATTGCTAGTTTGCTACGAACAATATCCAAACCAGAGTAGTTATTCAACTTTTTATGAGGTTGAATAACGATTCTAAACCAGTAACAAAAAAGCACGTTCTACAATACGTCAGAATTTCACCCCCCCCCTCACCTGGATGAAGGAGGCGTATTGTATGTTGATTTGTGACTTGGTCAACAGCTCCCTCTATTGCAGATATATTGAAGATCGTGAAAAATTAAGAAAATATTTAATAATAATACATAAATTAAGCAAGCCTGACTTATTCGAATGAATCCGTAATCCAACCTGCTAAATTTAATAATCTTGTCCAGACGTTTACCATTTGTTAATACAGTCTCTCAATATTACTTTACGAAATTAAACACACGATTTCAAAATTACGTTTATTATAAGAAAATAGGGGGAGCGTTTTTCTAGTTACGGTTTATTTCTATTCAAAAGTCGTGTTATTATTTTTAAAATGTCGCATTTTAGTCTCTATCATATATCTACTTTATTTAGGAACTAAATTAACCAAATTATCGAAAGCAAAAGTTTAATATTAACGTATTTTATAGATAACTATTTTTCATCGTGGCGGAGTACAACCGATACCTTTGTGTCCCTGTAAAGAGGCGAGTGGGAAGTCATTTCCGAAGCCCAAAAATTATACCCCTCAAATAAGACGTCGTGCGGTTGAACCCAAGTGCCAGACTTTCTACCCCTATTTACTTTTGCTTTTATACCCTAACATAACGGCGTATTTTCACGTGCAAATTGAATTTTAAGATCCATCAACTAAAACCAGTTCAACGATTTCCCTAAATATAGTAATACAGAGAGCCAGGACATACTAGTAAAAGCGTTTTATTTTAAAGTGCGCACTACTTAATATTTCAATATTGAAGAACTCGTTCAATTTCGCACGCGCCTCCTGAAAGATAAAAATGCGAGCACGCAATCAACTTTAGCCTTACCAATAAAACTAACATAACCACGTGACGATTATATTCATCGACTCGCGCATGCGCGTAAGTGGTGGGGGGGGGGGGGGGAGAAAGAGAGCGGCATTTATTGAAGCGTCTAAATTTAGAAATAAAATAAAATAGCCAGAATATCCAACGATAGGTGGAGGAAAAATGTACTTTAAGATCTATTTAGTAAGAGTTTCGCTTCTTTTATTTATTCTCAAAGCACTATTGGTCTATTTAACCTTTTCGCCTCCTTTTCATGATGGACTTAGGTACCTTTTCACGTGTTTTGCCCAATGAGATAGAATTAATAGAGATCCAAATTTGCCTTCCAGGACCTACCGTTTCGCGGGACAGTATTTGTTGAGTTGGAGAGTTAGGCTTAGTAAATGAACTTAATCAAATCGTGTTGGTGCCATCTATCGTGTTATTGGAAAACTAAACCTTAATATATTTTGCAAAAGTGTCTTCTTGGTGTTTGCTTATAGAAACAGATGGCGCCAACACGATTGGATAAAGTTGAAACTTAAGCCTAATTCTCCTACTCGAATAAAACGTGTCCCGCGGATCCCAGATTTGTTGGTGGTTATTATTAATTTGGCTACGACGTATGACGACGATGCTACGATCAAGCTTAGTAATGTCTAAGTAGTACATGTAAGATTTTTAAAAACCTTGATGTCTAAGTACATTCTTGCCAATAGATTTTCGGAATAGAAACTAATTTATATTTTTCTTGTTCATTTGATGATGGGCTTTCCGAAAATGTAACTCACTTGATGAAATATTTACCATCGTTAAGTAAGTTAATTAATATAATCATAAATAATATTTTTGGCCTATTTTAATTTAATCAAAAAGATGCGTATGAAAATTTGACAAAATACATTTCGCGCCAAGCCTTGGCAATGAAACTAGCCGAGTTTCATCAAAAGGCTGCCCGTCAAAACAATATTTGAGTGGCGTAGTGTGACGAATACCCTCCCATCCTAGCTACGATATTCGTAGTTGAAATGAATACATTTAAAGGCCGATTACATAAATCTTCGGTTTACTCTGTCTGGCCCTCAAGGGGTCGGAGTGTGCAATAACTGGTGGCTTTACCGGGGAGTCGGGGTCCGGCTCTTGTAACCCGTAAGGGCGGTGGCACACTGGGAGATGTTAGCTCCGTCCAAAGGGTCCTATCTCCAACCTCCGACTTCGGTCAGGTGTGGGCTGGATACTGGGCTTCGGCCCAGGCTAATGGCGAGGGGCCGGGCAAACTGGCCGCCTCGGCGGATTGCGTAGCCTGCTGTGGGGCTGCGGGCCTCCGTATGAGGGCACGGCGGACCCATCTCCCGGCCTTTTGGAGCTCCACCGGGATCTCCGGTGCCAGCTGTGCCGGGTTTTGCGGGCTGCCGTGTGCCCGCCGTTCCCCTTTAGGAGCTCTTTCCAAAGGGCTTGGCTCTCTGCCTTTCTAGGTAGGGTGTCGGCCGGAGTTGCTAGAGCATCCGTTCTCTATCCCACTGCTGTGTGCGAAGTGGCGGGCTGGTCGTCCCATTGTTGCACCTTCTGCTGGGTTGAGCGGCTTGCATCAGTAGTGGGGTTCTGCTACCCGTGCTGGTTTGTCACCTGTCCGGGCTTGTGGACGCTGGCGTAGGGCATTCTGAAGATAGGCCTCCGGTGGTGTGGTTCTTTTCTTACCGGTACACCGGGCTATAAATTCTGACAACATGTTTACTCTATCTTTCACTGGAAGTAGGCTGACTGCATGGCACACGTGTATTGCAGTAAGCCTACTTCCAGTGAAAGACAGAGTAAACCGAAGATTTATGTAGTCAGCCTTTAAGGGAATGGCTACGATGTCGCTGGTGGTTGAATGGAAGGTGAAACAAATGGTATTGAAGAAAACTGCAACGTCCACAGCGAATAAGACAAAATCTTTATTAACAGCGTCTTACATGGTGGTGCAACAAGCAATTGAATTACAAAGGAAAATTTATGTTTTCCCCAACACATATGATTCATTGACAGGGGAAATCATACAAAGCGTGGCGGCGATTTTAATGCACTATTTAATGCTTATTTTATAATATGGCTGTATATAATATATATGTATGTATATACTTCAACGGCAACCCGCGAGAAATTTTGCTACTCGGCCTACTATACACCTTCAGAATCAAGTATTTTAAATTTTAAAAACAAAACTACGCGCGTCACCGCTCGATGGCGACACTAACGCGTTTCTCCCAAAATTTTACGTGATTACTGTTTCGCCAATTCTCACATTTTAAACATTTTTGTAAGGCCTAGGCCTAATTAACGAATCTTAATTCAGAGTTCAATAGAAAATATAATTTTGATTTTAAAGAAACCAATATACATTTTTTTAGTTAATTATTGGAAGAACGAGGAACATGATGAAAAATAGAGAAGATAAATACTTTCATATTTTAGCCTTAGTCTACTAAATTTCGCCATTTTTTCTAACTTTTAAGTAGGGTCTTTAGGTATAACTACGTAAAGGTAGTCAATAGTCTAGGAACAATTAAATATTTGTACATTTTGGAATTAAAGTAATAATTACTCGATGGCCCTGCTTTAACCGTGGCTTAATTTACATTACAGACTGTATTAATTAGCTAAATAATTAATTAGGAACTAACTCAAGAATAATTAAAATTCTGTTTTCTAGGCGTTACTCTACCTACACTTTTTTGATTAGTCGGGTTGTTTTTTGGTTTATTTTTTGGAATTTTTAGGCCTTTGTAAGCTATATTATTTATAGTTGTCCAAAGTTTCAAATAGTTTACCATAATCTATGTACAAATTTCTCGCGTTGTTAGTTCATGGCTAATATAAGATAAAATTTAACTGAAGGAAGGTATTTGAGATTCTCCGTCGTTTTCCAACTTCGTAGTTGATATTTTTGCATGTAGACGGAGCTTGGTGTATCAGTTTTTATTAACAAATAGTGGCGTATTCTCCAATTTTCAAGTTTTAATGAAAGCAATAAATTAAACATATTTGCGAAAATTGAAATTAAGTGTAAATACCGACACTGCAGAGTTTTATACAAATGTTTTCAGATTTCTTCTAATTTATATTCCTGGTAAGTCATCGAGGGAACGGATTTTTGTTTCTAAAGATGGTTCGTGTAGATTTTAGTTAAAAGTGATTTTACTTTTTCCCTACCGAAAATATTTTAGTTTAGTAAAATGGCAGGTCTTACCGTTGTATGGCAGGCGATATTGAAATGTTATGACTAATACAATTTAGTTTTTAGTTCGGGTTTTGTTTTAGTTCAAAATACCCATTGCCTCGAAAACTAAGTTAATCGTTCCGCGTTCAGCGCCATCCGGCGACCGATACGCGAAATATTCAGTACCTTTATCAATTCTTAATTCATACTCATTTTTAATGCGTATATAAACATCCCAATATAACTAAACTAAATAATTAAAACTAAGCCTTTAAGGTGTTTATTTTTTGGACTTTTACATTTTTATTTTTAATTAAAATGGCTGAATGTTTAGACGTTTACGATAAGTCTTTCTTAAAGAGTTTGATAAAGAGAGAGAGGTTTTGAGAGTTATGTATAACCATAAGTTCATAACTTATGTACCCAGGGATTCTTCTACGGAGAATCTAAATATTTTTTGGCTATTTTTTTTAAATATTTTATACATTTTTTTATTTTTAATTTTTTAAATATTTTTTTTACCCTTCATTTTTTGTTAACCCTAAAGTTTAGCTGTGCATTGAGACCGAGTAGCATATTGTTCAATGTCGATGTTCATTTTACAACTCATGGACAGAAGTAAATTAATTGAAACACCCAAATCCTAAAGGATAATATTGTCTGAACATTGGAAAACCATATGAGAATCTTATGGTAGTTTTTGACAACGAATAAATTATAATTAATTATAATAAATTAAAAACGCCGGTTGTCTTAATCAGTTCAAACCGGAGCTTTAATCTTTGACGTTGTCATTTAAATAAGATTTCGTAATCGACGAAATTACCGTTTTCCGGCGATAGATGTCACTAATTTAGTTCATTGTTTTTCTCTTCGAATTCCCGCAAATTCGAACGTTTTGTAATTATAATTTTATGTTTCAGCTAAGTACTATGTAATATATATATATAAAACTGACGACTTTGGTATGTTAGCTGTGTCTTTCGAAATCAAAATTCTTCAAAGGAAATTTTCACAAAAAAGCGTAGCCTGTTTCAAACGCCGCCATTTTTGCTCCACGTACAAAACGCCATCTATCAGTACTATTTGTTACACATACGTTTTCACATTCTTTATATTAACGTTTCCATTTTAAAAAATGTCTAATAAAAACTCACGTAAAACTTCATTATTATTATATAAATATGCAAAAATGTACCCCTAAGTTAAATATAGATAAAAATGAAAAGGAACTTTTTCGTAATAAATAATTTGACCGAAGGAACTTTAGGCACAACTACGCAATCGCGTCGGAAATTTGACCCATTTTATAATGAATTAATTAATATCATACGTGGAATTAATTAAGAACCGCCTGAAGAAATATAACAATTCAATAAAAATATTTCACCATTTTGTTTCAATCCTTTCTCGAATCGTCGTAAGTATCCTTTTTAATCATTCTCCAAAACGTCTTCATTTTAATTCCAACTTCAGGCACTACGGGGAGCTTCAATCATTTCACCACAATTTTAATAATATTTCCTACTAATCATGACGGGGTCAGATTCATTTTTGACGCGATTCACTCAAAAAGGGGAAAGCAGCGGCATATCGGTTATTTTTATGTATTTTTTCATTAACGTAGTTCATTTCAGTTCGGGCGTGACCCGAAATAAGCGGGGCGGCTCATTTACGTCACGCCGCGTCATCTGGCGGAGACCGTTATAAATAATCGATATAATTCAACTTCCCTCAGCACCCGAAATCGTATATACAATATCACAAACACCACAATTATAGTCCGCACATAACCATTCATACATTTTTCATTAAATTTCAATTAATTTAATATGTTTCCGCGCGAATTTATAATAGTTCATACTCGTTAAAACGAATATTTGTTTTTGAGAAATTGGTTAAATTAGCCTACTTAAATTTATATTTTTTATTCTTTTTTGATAAGCATTATTGTTTTTAGTTTGTCAAGTTTTTAAATAAGTTACTAACAGTTAGTTTTTCATATATATAATTTGTGGTTTTAAAATTCGAGCCGATACGCGGCGCAGCTTGTTTCATGATCTTGTAGACTGATCGTACAACGGCTGGCGGATGGAGCGACATCTATTTTAAGTTCGGCCAATAACTCTTGGTTCATGGCCATCCAGTAGCCAAGAGTGTCCGTTTCGTAGGTTGGTATAACCGTGACTTCCGCGTCTTTATTTTCCCAAGTGCGTTTGGCCTCGAGCAGAGCGTTGAAGACCTCCTTGCTGGGGTTGGAACCGGAGAATACGTAGTAACGAGCCCGGACCCGTTGGAAGAATTCCACGTTGCAATAGTAAGGGTTGGCGTGGTGAGGAACGTAGGTTAGATCCATGTAAACGGGAGTGATTGCCTCCGCGCCTTTGACCTTGTTGGTGCCGACCCCGGTTTGTTGAGGTTTGGTGTGGGTTTTTGAGGGAGAGCCCGTTTTGGCGTTGTCCAGTGAGGATCGCGAACCTCGCTTTTCGTCCAACTTATTGGAAGCTAACTTGCGAGCGGGTGAGCCTCTCTGTTGCGCGCGAGGTTTGCGGGTTTTGGTGGGTGATCGAGTGGCAGTGGCGTATTCAGGGGGGTCCGGCGGTGTTGGCAAACCCATGGGCTTACCCCAATCCTCGAGGTGGAATTCTCGTTTGGTTGTGGATGGGGATGATTCGGACGTAACGTGACGCGTTACGGTGGTAGTGCTAGATACGAAAGAGGTGGTCATTGGGTCGTCCCGATTGACGCCGTTCGTCTTCGGGGTTTCTTCGCTAGTGTCCGGAGCGTCTTCGGTTTCGTCCGCTCCGAAATCGTAGAAACTTGATGTCATGCAATCACCCGTCGGATCTGCCTCGCTCTCGAAAAGCTCGGCTTTGGTGTCTTTGTGGTACTTTGGCGAGGCGAACTCGAAACCTTCGGACCTCAGTCCTCCTTCTCCCTCGAGAAGTCTCTCCTCCAGTACGGTCCTCGTAACAGTAGTTCCAAGGCCGACAGCAGATGACTCCAGATGGCGAGCAACGCTATCCCGATCGCCTCGAAAAGTTCGGCTAGTGATAGTGGTAGTTACGACGCCATCCTCACCGATAATTACTTCTTCCTGACCTTCTTGATCGGGTATGGCTACCATCCTCTGTTCGGTCGTGAAAGTGTCCCACTCTCTCTTTTGGCCGTTGGAATAGATCCTGTTCTCGTCAGGAATCCCTGGACCTGTAGATCTCTGGACGCTGTATTCGGTACTGAACTGGTACGGCGGGGGTGATGCGTCTCCTACCACCACGTCAGTCACGCTTTCTTCAATGTCACCAAGTACTTTGGTGGTAGTGGTGATAGTTCGAGTTTCAATCACTCGTACATGGCCACTCTGGTTACGGGTAGAATCTCCGTTGGGTCGGGCGCGAGAGTCCATGGGGGATTGTGGCTCCGAAGGAGTGTTCGCTTCGGACAAAGTTACCAATTCAGCAAAATCGGCGCTGACTGTGTTACCAAAGACGGGTTCCTCGACAACAACACTGGATCTATCGTCTTCGTCCTCATCCTCGGCTTCTTCCACTAGAACGTGGTCGTGGTGAGATCGTTGAGATTGGCGACCAGAACCGGATCCAATGTGTTCGTAAAAATCTCTCTCGTCGGGTGGAGTGGGATAGCGAATCATTTCCTCGTCAGTTTGGTCAGTTTGTCTCTCAACAATCGACAATGGTCGGGTGGAAGAACTCTCCTTTTTCACCATTTTAACGGTCATGTCGGAGCCGCCCCCGTCGATGTGTATGGAATATCCACCAGCTTGGTCTTCCTCAACTACCTCCGGCGATTTGGATCCACCGAAGAAGCTGCTGACCTTATGGCTGATGGATTCACCCAAACTGGTTATGCTGGCCGAAGCTTTGCTCATTATATCACCTTTTGTCTTGGAAGCCGAATCGGAAAGGTCCTCGTTGGAATGGTGACTAGAATGGGCTGATACTCCGGAATCGTGCTTTTCAGAATCAGCGATGCTCGATTTGGATGTCTCGTGATCGCCACCAGTATAATCCCTCAGGTCTCCATCGCCCGGTATTCCACAAACCGGTGACGGTGTGGACAGCTTTCGCTCCTCAAGGTCGTGTTTTGATGATCCCGCGTCTGATAATTGACTGTCGTCCCTATCGTCTTCGACGTCGCTCGCGCGAGCCGTTTCGGCGTCCGAGTAGGTTTTGTTCTCCTTGGTTTCGTGTTCTTCCGTCGACTGCACGTAGACACGTTTGCGGGTGATTTCTATATCAGTCGAATCACTTTCGGCTTCCCCTTGACCGGCCAAGGCGGCTTCGATAATGTCCGATTCTCTCGGACCTTCGTCCTCGACCTCATCGTCGTACATGTGAAGCTCAATACGTGGGGAAGGGGTTCTTGTAAAGGGTTCTTTATCCATGGATAGTTCGCTTTTTGAATGTTCCAAATCCATTGAAGCGGGTGTGTGTTTTCCGCTAATTGCAATTGGACATTCTGGGGTTTCAGGTTTCGATTTTGGGCTTCCGGTTCTACTGGAGTCACCATAGTGAATTCCACTAGATTCGACAACAGTGACGATTGTTTTGGTAACGCTTTCTTCAATTATTCCTTCGAGCGCTGCCGATTTGCAAACTGATTCGCCACCAGCTTCCGGTTCCGGTGAAGGGGTTTTTGACAATGAGTCTTTGTCCATGGAAGCATCCGAAGGTGCCGGAGATGGTGATGCTTTGGCTAGTTTTTCTTCCACATCCGTCTTTGTCGGTGCTGGAGATGGTGTTTTTGATCGGCACTCTGACGGAGCGGGTGAAGTGGGTTTGAATTTATCATCGGCAACTGACGGTACTGGCGAGGGAGATTTGACTCCGACAAATGCTGGTGATTTGGATTTAGTATCCGATGGGGCTGGAGATGGTGATTTTGACTTGTCTCCAGTAACAGATCCTGGTGTTTGGGATCTACCTTCCGATGGAACTGGTGACGGAGTCGTGGGTTTCTCTTCATCGGCTTTCGATGATGCCCTGGACTGAGGAGCACCTTTGACAATAGATTTAGATTCTTTCTTTTCTATAACTTCTTCTGACAACGCCTTGGATGAAGTTTTGTCATCCTCAGAAATTGCAGACGCTTTTGATGCTGCTCGGTCCTCGTCAGTTACAGAAGTACGAGATGGAACTTTGCCTTCCTCGGCGATTGAAGATGCTTTTGAGGAAATTTGGTTCTCGTCGGCTGCTTGTGATCGTTCACTTTGGTCCTGAGAATGAGAAGACGTCTTTGATTTAACAATTTCGTCATCCTCCGCTATGGAAGAGGCTGACGACTTGGATCGAATTGGTTTATGTATGATCTCTTCTAGAGGGGTTGGGGATGGTCCTCTCTCCAACTCTAGATCTTCAATTTCGGCTGTAGTCGAGGCCTTTGATACAGAACGCTGGATTGGAGATGGAGCAATGAGGTCATCGTGAGATTTTGAAGGAGTGGCTTCGATTTCGTCCTCTGCTGCGAAAGTTAAGAAGAGGGATATATGTCATTAAATGTGGTCAATAAAATTGAACTAGATGGATCTTATAATTTTGAGGACGTGATTTTTAAATACAGGGGTAAAATGTACATCGTTAACAGTTATTTGCTCAAAATAAAAGATAAATACCTTTGGGTAATGAGGCCGGCTCAGCTTCCACTTCTTCTATATCAATTTCTTGTTTATCGGAAACTTTATCGTCAGATTCGGGTTCTTTGATTACCGAAGAAACCATTGACGAAACTTTTTCACTAGCTTCTGACTCAGCCTTCGACGATACTTTAGATGGCACCTGCTCTTCCTCATCTACTCCAGAGGTCGCTTTAGATGGAGCCCGCCCTTCTTCATCTGCTACAGACGACGCTTTAGATGGTGCCCACTCTTCTTCATCTGCTACAGATGACGCTTTAGATGGCACCCGCTCTTCTTCAGCTGCTACAGACGACGCTTTAGATGGGGCACGCTCTTCTTCAGCTGCTACAGAAGACGCTTTAGATGGGGCACGCTCTTCTTCAGCTGCTACAGACGACGCTTTAGATGGGGCACGCTCTTCTTCAGCTGCTACAGACGACGCTTTAGATGGGGCACGCTCTTCTTCAGCTGCTACAGACGACGCTTTAGATGGGGCACGCGCTTCTTCAGCTGCTACAGACGACGCTTTAGAAGAAGCCCTCTCTTCCTCAGCTGCACCTTCTACAATAGCTGTCGCTACTTCTTTTTCTACAACGTCTTCAATCGCTACGGATGATTTTCTGGAATCGCTTTCATGAACAGAAGAAACCCTTGATGGGACTCGTTCCTCATCTTCGGCTGCCACCGAGGATGCTTCAGAAGCTGCACGGTCTTCTTCAGCTGCTACAGACGACGCTTTAGATGGGGCACGCTCTTCTTCAGCTGCTACAGACGACGCTTTAGATGGCACCCGCTCTTCTTCAGCTGCTACAGACGACGCTTTAGATGGGGCACGCTCTTCTTCAGCTGCTACAGACGACGCTTTAGATGGCGCCCGCTCTTCTTCAGCTGCTACAGACGACGCTTCAGATGGGGCACGCTCTTCTTCAGCTGCTACAGACGACGCTTTAGATGGCGCTCGCTCTTCTTCAGCTGCTACAGACGACGCTTTAGATGGGGCACGCTCTTCTTCAGCTGCTACAGACGACGCTTTAGAAGAGGCCCTCTCTTCCTCAGCTGTACCTTCTACAATAGCTGTCGCTACTTCTTTTTCTACAACGTCTTCAATCGCTACGGATGATTTTCTGGAATCGCTTTCATGAACAGAAGAAACCCTTGATGGGACTCGTTCCTCATCTTCGGCTGCCACCGAGGATGCTTTAGAAGCTGCACGGTCTTCTTCAGCTGCTACAGACGACGCTTTAGATGGGACACGCTCTTCTTCAGCTGCTACAGACGACGCTTTAGATGGCACCCGCTCTTCTTCAGCTGCTACAGACGACGCTTTAGATGGGGCACGCTCTTCTTCAGCTGCTACAGACGACGCTTTAGATGGCGCCCGCTCTTCTTCAGCTGCTACAGACGACGCTTCAGATGGGGCACGCTCTTCTTCAGCTGCTACAGACGATGCTTTAGATGGCGCTCGCTCTTCTTCAGCTGCTACAGACGACGCTTTAGATGGGGCACGCTCTTCTTCAGCTGCTACAGACGACGCTTTAGAAGAGGCCCTCTCTTCCTCAGCTGCACCTTCTACAATAGCTGTCGCTACTTCTTTTTCTACAACGTCTTCAATCGCTACGGATGATTTTCTGGAATCGCTTTCATGAACAGAAGAAACCCTTGTTGGGACTCGTTCCTCATCTTCGGCTGCCACAGAGGATGCTTTAGAAGCTGCACGCTCTTCTTCAGTTGCTACAGACGACGCTTTAGATGGGGCACGCTCTTCTTCAGCTGCTACAGACGACGCTTTAGATGGCGCCCGCTCTTCTTCAGCTGCTACAGACGACGCTTTAGATGGGGCACGCTCTTCTTCAGCTGCTACAGACGACGCTTTAGATGGGGCACGCTCTTCTTCAGCTGCTACAGACGACGCTTTAGAAGAGGCCCTCTCTTCCTCAGCTGCACCTTCTACAATAGCTGTCGCTACTTCTTTTTCTACAACGTCTTCAATCGCTACGGATGATTTTCTGGAATCGCTTTCATGAACAGAAGAAACCCTTGTTGGGACTCGTTCCTCATCTTCGGCTGCCACAGAGGATGCTTTAGAAGCTGCACGCTCTTCTTCAGTTGCTACAGACGACGCTTTAGATGGGGCACGCTCTTCTTCAGCTGCTACAGACGACGCTTTAGATGGCGCCCGCTCTTCTTCAGCTGCTACAGACGACGCTTTAGATGGGGCACGCTCTTCTTCAGCTGCTACAGACGACGCTTTAGATGGGGCACGCTCTTCTTCAGCTGCTACAGACGACGCTTTAGAAGAGGCCCTCTCTTCCTCAGCTGCACCTTCTACAATAGCTGTCGCTACTTCTTTTTCTACAACGTCTTCAATCGCTACGGATGATTTTCTGGAATCGCTTTCATGAACAGAAGAAACCCTTGATGGGAGTCGTTCCTCATCTTCGGCTGTCACAGAGGATGCTTTAGAAGCTGCACGCTCTTCTTCCTCGGCTGTGACCGAGGACGCTTTGGATGGGGCACGCTCTTCTTCCTCGGCGGCGACAGAGGACGCTTTGGATGCCACACGCTCTTCTTCATCGGCGGCAACAGAGGACGCTTTGGATGCGGTATGCTCTTCTTCCTCGCCGGCAACAGACGACGCTTTAGATGTGGCACGCTCTTCCTCGGCCGCAACAGAGGACGCTTTGGATGCGGCACGCTCTTCCTCGGCAGCAACAGAGGACGCTTTGGATGCGGCACGCTCTTCCTCGGCAGCAACAGAGGACGCTTTGGATGCGGCACGCTCTTCTTCCTTGGTGACAAAAGAGGATGCTTTGGAGGCAACACGCTCTTCGTCCTCAGTAGCTACAGAGGATGCTTTAGATGGAGCATGCTCTTCGGCAACTGATGACGCCTTTGATGGCGCTCTTTCTTCTTCAACAGGGGCCGACGTTTGGGATTTTGTGCGTTCTTCTTCAGTGAACTCTGCAACAGTCGGTTGAACAGCCTCAATGTCGGCGGAAGTCTCTTCCTTCTCAACGCTGTCTTCAACGGCCACAGAAAATTTTCGTAACGATTCTTTGGACTTCTCTAACTCTTCTTCCGCGTGTTCGGAAGGAATGGGTGAAGGTCCTTTTTCCAACTCAAGTTCATCCATGTCCGCTGTCGTTGAGGCTTTGGATATGGAACGTTGAATTGGAGATGGGGCGATGATATCGTCCTGGGATTTAGGAATGTGTTCAACGTCATCGTCACCTGAAAGACGACATAGAGTTTTATATTATTTGAAACATTTCCAGGTCTTTAACTTAAAGCAAACATCAAATGCCTTTACAACATTTAACATAAAATATAAAAGCTCTGTTCTGCCGTTATTCGTTGAAGAATTTTTAACTTCACGATACCTGGGTGTTATCGAGATAGATACATAAGTTATTAACGGTTAATTTAAAACCAACCCGAAGTAATCCCCAAACCATAAAACCCTAAAATTAAAGGCAAAGGAATGGTTTCAATTTTGAAATAAGAGTTATGGTTCAACGAAATTTAAAAATGTATTCGTACGTGACTTGACTGAAGACGAAAATCTAAAAGAACAATTGTTTAAGTCTTAAATTGATCCTATTAAGCATGACAAATTATAAAACAAAATTTCTGCAGAAAGGATAACATTCTATAACAAAGATTATACTTTTAGCTTTAGACGAAAAGCGTTCAGATCGTTCAGACGTAAGTTTCGGTAAAGACGGGGAACCCTCAAATAAAGAGGATGCCTTTGACGCAGATACGTCTTCATCTTCAACAATAACAGAATCTTTAATTTTGTTTTCTAATCTTAAAGATGCTATAGATGAAGCCCGTTCATCCTGCGCAGTTTCTGCTTTAGACGACGCCCTTGATGATGGGGCTCCTTCGACTACACCAGTTGCTAATTGCTTTTCTACAATTTCTTCCGTTGCAATAGAGGACTTTATCGAAACACTTTCCGAATGACATGATGTTTTGTATGCAGTGCGCACTTCTTCATCCACGGATGATGCTATTGATGGGGCGCGTTTTTCCTCCGAAGCAACGGAAGATGCTTTTGAGAGTGCAAGTTCTTCTTCCTCAGCAGTAACTGAAGATATTTTTGATGGTGCGCATTCTTCCTCCGCAGCAACAGAAGATGCTTTTGAAAGTGCGAGTTCTTCTACATCAGCAACAGAAGATGCTTTTGAGGGTGTGCGTTCTTCCTCCGCAGCAACGGAAGATGCTTTTGATGGGGCTCGTTCTGCCTCTCCAGCAACGAAAGATGCTTTTGAGGGGGCGCGTTCCTCTTCCTCGGCAACAGAAGATGCTTTTGATAGGGCGCGTTCTTCCTCAGCAACGGAAAATGGTTTTGAGGAGGCGTATTCTCCCTCCACAGCAACCGAAGATGCCTTAGATGGGGCACGTTCTTCCTCAGCAACCGAAGAGGCCTTAGAGGGTGTGCGTTCTTCCTCCGCAGCAATTGAAGATGCTTTGGATGGGGTGGGTTCTTCCTCAGCAACGGAAGATGCTTTTGAGGTGGCGCGTTCTTCCTCCACAGCAACGGAAGATGCTTTTGATAGGGCGCGTTCTTCCTCAACAACGGAAGATGGTTTTGAGGGGGCGCGTTCTCCCTCCACAGCAACCGAAGAAGCCTTAGATGGCGCACGTTCTTCCTCAGCAACCGAAGATGCTTTTGAGGGGGGGCGTTCTTCTTCTTCGTCTAAAGCCGATGCTTTAGATGAAGCCCGTCCTTCCGATGCAGTTTCTGCTTTGGACGATGCCCTGGATATTGGGGCTCCCTCGACTAGACCTCCTGTTATTTGTTTTTCTAATATTTCTTCAATTACCAAAGAAGACTTTCTTGAAACACTTTCTGAAACGGACGATGCTTTGGATGCGGCACGCGATTCTTCTTCAGTAACGGAAGTTGCTTTAAATGGGGCTTCTTCTACCTCCCCAGTAACGGAAGATGCTTTTGAGGGGGTGCGTTCCTCTTCCTCAGCAACGGAAGATGCTTTTGATAGGGCGCGTTCTTCCTCTCCAGGAATGGAAGATGCTTTTGAGGGGGCACGTTCTGCCTCAGCAATGGAAGATGCTTTTGATAGGGCACGTTCTTCCTCAGCAACGGAAGATGCTTTTGATGGTGCTCGTTCTTCCTCTCCAGCAACGGAAGATGGTTTTACGGGGGCGCGTTCTTCCTCTCCAGCAATGGAAGATGCTTTTGAGGGGGCGCGTTCCTCTTCCTCGGCAACGGAAGATGCTTTTGAGTGGGCGCGTTCTTCCTCCACAGCAACCGAAGATGCTTTTGAGGGGACGCGTTCCTCTTCCTCGGAAACGGAAGATGCTTTTGATAGGGCGCGTTCCTCTTCCTCGGTAACGGAAGATGCTTTTGATAGGGCGCGTTCCTCTTCCTCGGAAACGGAAGATGCTTTTGATAGGGCGCGTTCCTCTTCCTCGGAAACGGAAGATGCCTTAGATGGGGCACGTTCTTCCTCAGCAACGGAAGATGCTTTTGAAGGGGCTCTTTCTTCCTCCACAGCAACCGAAGATGCTTTTGAGGGGGCACGATCTTCCTCCACAGCAACCGAAGATGCTTTTGAGGGGGCACGTTCTTCCTCCACAGCAACCGAAGATGCTTTTGATGGGGCGCGTTGTTCTTCTTCAGCAGCAATTGAAGATGCTTTAGAGGGGGAGCGTTCTTCTTCCGCAGCAGTCGAAGATGCCTTAGAGGGGGTGCGTTCTTCCTCAGCAACCGAAGATGCTTTTGATAGGGCGCGTTCTACTTCCTCAGCAACGGAAGATGCTTTTGATAGGGCACGTTCTTCCTCAGCAACCGAAGATGCTTTTGAGGGGGCGCGTTCTTCCTCAGCAACCGAAGATGCTTTTGAGGGGGCGCGTTCTTCCTCAGCAACCGAAGATGCTTTTGAGGGGGCACGTTGTTCTTCTTCAGCCGCAATTGAAGATGCTTTAGAAGGGGCGCGTTCTTCTTCCGCAGCAGTCGAAGATGTCTTAGAGGGGGCGCGTTCTTCTTCTCCGTCTAAAGCTGATGCTTTAGATGAAGCCCGTCCTTCCGATGCAGTTTCTGCTTTGGACGACGCCCTTGATATTGGGGCTCCCTCGACTACACCTCCTGTTATTTGTTTTTTTACAATTTCTTCAACTGCCATAGAGGACCTTCTTGAAACACTTTCTGAAAATGACGATGCTTTGGATGCAGCACGCACTTCATCTTCAGTAACGGAAGGTGCTTTTGATGGGGCGCGTTCTTCTTGTTCAGTAGCAACCGAAGATGCTTTTGAGGGGGCGCGTTCTTCTTCCGCAGCAGCCAAAGATGCCTTAGAGGGGGCACGTTCTTCCTCCCCAGCGACGGAAGATGCCTTAGAGTGAGCGCGCACTTCTTCATCTAAATCTGATGCTTTAGATGAAGCCCGTCGTTCCGATGCAGTTTCGGCTTTGGACGACGCCCTGGATGTTGGGGCTCCTTCGACTACACCTGCTGTTATTTGTTTTTCTAATATTTGTTCAATTACCAAAGAGGACTTTCTTGAAACACTTTCTGAAACGGACGATGCTTTTGAAGGGGCGTGTTCTTCTTCCGAAGTAACGGAACGTGCTTTGGATGGGGCTCGTTCCTCCTCAGCAACCGAAGATGCTTTTGAGGAGGCGCGTTCTTCCTCAGCAACCGAAGATGCTTTTGAGGGGGCGCGTTCTTCCTCAGCAACCGAAGATGATTTTGAGGCGGCCCGTTCTTCTTCTCCGTCTAAAGCCGATGCTTTAGATGAAGCCCGTCTTACCGATGCAGTTTCTGCTTTGGACGACGACCTTGATATTGAAGCTCCTTCGACTTCACCTGCTGTTACTTGTTTTTCTAATATTTCTTCAATTACCAACGAAGACTTTCTTGAAACACTTTCTGAAACGGACGATGCTTTGGATGCAGCATGCACTTCTTCTTCAGTAACGGATGGTGCTTTTGATGGGGCGCGTTCTTCTTCTGAAGCAACGGAAGATGCTTTTGAGGGTGTGCGTTCTTCTTCTGAAGCAACGGAAGATGCTTTTGAGGGGGCGCGTTCTTCCTCAGCAACCGAAGATGCTTTTGAGGGGGCGCGTTCTTCCCCAGCAACCGAAGATGCTTTTGAGGGGGCGCGTTCTTCCTCAGCAACCGAAGATGCTTTTGAGGGGGCGCGTTCTTCCTCAGCAACCGAAGATGCTATTGAGGGGGCACGTTGTTCTTCTTCAGCCGCAATTGAAGATGCTTTAGAAGGGGCGCGTTCTTCTTCCACAGCAGCCGAAGATGCCTTAGAGGGGGCACGTTCTTCCTCAGCAACCGAAGATGCTTTTGAAGGGGCTCTTTCTTCCTCCACAGCAACCGAAGATGCTTTTGAGTGGGCACGATCTTCCTCCGCAAAAGAAGATGCTATTGAGGGGGCGCGTTCTTCCTCCACAGCAACCGAAGATGCTTTTGAGGTGGCGCGTTCTTCCTCCACCGCAACCGAAGATGCTTTTGAGGGGGTGCGTTTTTCTTCTTCAGCAGCAATTGAAGATGCTTTAGAGTGGGCGCGTTCTTCTTCCGCAGCAGTCGAAGATGCCTTAGAGGGGGCGCGTTTTTCCTCAGCAACCGAAGATGCTTTTGATAGGGCGCGTTCTTCCTCAGCAACCGAAGATGCTTTTGAGGGGGCACGTTCTTCCTCAGCAACCGAAGATGCCTTAGAGGGGGCACGTTCTTCCTCAGCAATCGAAGATGCTTTTGATAGGGCGCGTTCTTCCTCAGCAACCGAAGATGCTTTTGAGGGGGCACGTTCTTCCTCCACAGCAACCGAAGATGTTTTTGAGGGGGCACGTTCTTCCTCCACAGCAACCGAAGATGCTTTTGATAGGGCGCGTTCTTCCTCAGCAACCGAAGATGCTTTTGAGGGGGAACGTTCTTCCTCAGCAACCGAAGATGCCTTAGAGGGGGCGCGTTTTTCCTCAGCAACCGAAGATGCTTTTGATAGGGCGCGTTCTTCCTCAGCAACCGAAGATGCTTTTGAGGGGGCACGTTCTTCCTCAGCAACCGAAGATGCCTTAGAGGGGGCACGTTCTTCCTCAGCAACCGAAGATGCTTTTGATAGGGCGCGTTCTTCCTCAGCAACCGAAGATGCTTTTGAGGGGGCACGTTCTTCCTCCACAGCAACCGAAGATGTTTTTGAGGGGGCACGTTCTTCCTCCACAGCAACCGAAGATGCTTTTGATAGGGCGCGTTCTTCCTCAGCAACCGAAGATGCTTTTGAGGGGGAACGTTCTTCCTCCACAGCAACCGAAGATGCTTTTGAGGGGGCACGTTCTTCCTCCACAGCAACCGAAGATGCTTTTGAGGTGGCGCGTTCTTCCTCCACCGCAACCGAAGATGCTTTTGAGGGGGCGCGTTTTTCTTCTTCAGCAGCAATTGAAGATGCTTTAGAGGGGGCGCGTTCTTCTTCCACAGCAGCAAAAGATGCCTTAGAGGGGGCACGTTCTTCCTCAGCAATCGAAGATGCTTTTGAAGGGGCTCTTTCTTCCTCCACAGCAACCGAAGATGCTTTTGAGGGGGCACGATCTTCCTCCACAAAGGAAGATGCTATTGAGGGGGCGCGTTCTTCCTCCACAGCAACCGAAGATGCTTTTGAGGTGGCGCGTTCTTCCTCCACCGCAATTGAAGATGCTTTTGAGGGGGCGCGTTGTTCTTCTTCAGCAGCAATTGAAGATGCTTTAGAGTGAGCGCGTTCTTCCTCCACAGCAACCGAAGATGCTTTTGAGGTGGCGCGTTGTTCTTCTCCGTCTAAAGCCGATGCTTTAGATGAAGCCCGTCCTTCCGATGCAGTTTCTGCTTTGGACGGCGCCCTTGATATTGAAGCTCCTTCGACCACACCTGCTGTTACTTGTTTTTCTAATAATTCTTCAATTTCCAAAGAAGACTTTCTTGAAACACTTTCTGAAACGGATGATGCTTTGGATGCAGCATGCACTTCTTCTTCAGTAACGGAAGGTGCTTTTGATGGGGTGCGTTCTTTTTCTGAAGCAACGGAAGATGCTTTTGAGGGGGCGCGTTCTTCTTCCGAAACAACGGAAGATGCTTTTGAGGGGGCGCGCTCTTCCTCAGCAACGCAAGATGCTTTTGAGGGGGCACGTTCTTCCTCAGCAACCGAAGATGCTTTTGAGGGGGTGCGTTCTTCCTCAGCAACCGAAGATGCTTTTGAGGGGGCGCGTTCTTCCTCAGCAACCGAAGATGCTTTTGAGGGGGCACGTTCTTCCTCAGCAGTCGAAGATGCCTTAGAGGGGGCGTGTTTTTCCTCAACAACGGAAGATGCTTTTGAGGGGGCACGATCTTCCTCCGCAACCGAAGATGCTTTTGAGGGGGCGCGTTCTTCCTCAGCAACCGAAGATGCTTTTGAGGGGGCACGTTCTTCTTCCACAGCAGCCGAAGATGTTTTTAAGGGGGCACGATCTTCCTCCGCAACCGAAGATGCTATTGAGGGGGCGCGTTCTTCCACCACCGCAACCGAAGATGCTTTTGAGGGGGCACGTTCTTCCTCAGCAGTCGAAGATGCTTTTGAGGGGGCGCGTTGTTCTTCTTCAGCAGCAATTGAAGATGCTTTAGAGTGGGCGCGTTCTTCTTCCGCAGCAGTCGAAGATGCCTTAGAGGGGGCACGTTCTTCCTCAGCAATCGAAGATGCTTTTGAAGGGGCTCTTTCTTCCTCCACAGCAACCGAAGATGCTTTTGAGGGGGCACGATCTTCCTCCACAAAGGAAGATGCTATTGAGGGGGCGCGTTCTTCCTCCACAGCAACCGAAGATGCTTTTGAGGTGGCGCGTTCTTCCTCCACCGCAATTGAAGATGCTTTTGAGGGGGCGCGTTGTTCTTCTTCAGCAGCAATTGAAGATGCTTTAGAGTGAGCGCGTTCTTCCTCCACAGCAACCGAAGATGCTTTTGAGGTGGCGCGTTGTTCTTCTCCGTCTAAAGCCGATGCTTTAGATGAAGCCCGTCCTTCCGATGCAGTTTCTGCTTTGGACGGCGCCCTTGATATTGAAGCTCCTTCGACCACACCTGCTGTTACTTGTTTTTCTAATAATTCTTCAATTTCCAAAGAAGACTTTCTTGAAACACTTTCTGAAACGGATGATGCTTTGGATGCAGCATGCACTTCTTCTTCAGTAACGGAAGGTGCTTTTGATGGGGTGCGTTCTTTTTCTGAAGCAACGGAAGATGCTTTTGAGGGGGCGCGTTCTTCTTCCGAAACAACGGAAGATGCTTTTGAGGGGGCGCGCTCTTCCTCAGCAACGCAAGATGCTTTTGAGGGGGCACGTTCTTCCTCAGCAACCGAAGATGCTTTTGAGGGGGTGCGTTCTTCCTCAGCAACCGAAGATGCTTTTGAGGGGGCGCGTTCTTCCTCAGCAACCGAAGATGCTTTTGAGGGGGCACGTTCTTCCTCAGCAGTCGAAGATGCCTTAGAGAGGGCGTGTTTTTCCTCAACAACGGAAGATGCTTTTGAGGGGGCACGATCTTCCTCCGCAACCGAAGATGCTTTTGAGGGGGCGCGTTCTTCCTCCACAGCAACCGAAGATGCTTTTGAGGGGGTGCGTTCTTCCTCCACAGCAACCGAAGATGCTTTTGAGGGGGCGCGTTCTTCCTCAGCAACCGAAGATGCGTTTGAGGGGGCACGTTCTTCCTCAGCAGTCGAAGATGCCTTAGAGGGGGTGCGTTCTTCCTCAGCAACCGAAGATGCTTTTGAGGGGGCGCGTTCTTCCTCAGCAACCGAAGATGCTTTTGAGGGGGCACGTTCTTCCTCAGCAACCGAAGATGCTTTTGAGGGGGTGCGTTCTTCCTCAGCAACCGAAGATGCTTTTGAGGGGGCACGTTCTTCTTCCACAGCAGCCGAAGATGTTTTTGAGGGGGCACGATCTTCCTCCGCAACCGAAGATGCTATTGAGGGGGCGCGTTCTTCCACCACCGCAACCGAAGATGCTTTTGAGGGGGCACGTTCTTCCTCAGCAGTCGAAGATGCTTTTGAGGGGGCGCGTTGTTCTTCTTCAGCAGCAATTGAAGATGCTTTAGAGTGGGCGCGTTCTTCTTCCGCAGCAGTCGAAGATGCCTTAGAAGGGGAGTGTTCTTCCTCAGCAACCGAAGATGCTTTTGAGGTGGCACGATCTTCCTCCGCAGCAACCGAAGATGCTTTTGAGGTGGCGCGTTCTTCCTCCACAGCAACCGAAGATGCTTTTGAGGGGGCACGATCTTCCTCCACAAAGGAAGATGTTATTGAGGGGGCGCGTTCTTCCTCCACAGCAACCGAAGATGCTTTTGAGGTGGCGCGTTCTTCCTCCACCGCAATTGAAGATGCTTTTGAGGGGGCGCGTTGTTCTTCTTCAGCAGCAATTGAAGATGCTTTAGAGTGAGCGCGTTCTTCCTCCACAGCAACCGAAGATGCTTTTGAGGCGGCGCGTTGTTCTTCTCCGTCTAAAGCCGATGCTTTAGATGAAGCCCGTCCTTCCGATGCAGTTTCTGCTTTGGACGGCGCCCTTGATATTGAAGCTCCTTCGACCACACCTGCTGTTACTTGTTTTTCTAATAATTCTTCAATTTCCAAAGAAGACTTTCTTGAAACACTTTCTGAAACGGATGATGCTTTGGATGCAGCATGCACTTCTTCTTCAGTAACGGAAGGTGCTTTTGATGGGGTGCGTTCTTTTTCTGAAGCAACGGAAGATGCTTTTGAGGGGGCGCGTTCTTCTTCCGAAACAACGGAAGATGCTTTTGAGGGGGCGCGCTCTTCCTCAGCAACGCAAGATGCTTTTGAGGGGGCACGTTCTTCCTCAGCAACCGAAGATGCTTTTGAGGGGGTGCGTTCTTCCTCAGCAACCGAAGATGCTTTTGAGGGGGCACGGTCTTCCTCAGCAACCGAAGATGCTTTTGAGGGGGCGCGTTCTTCTGCCACAGCAGCCGAAGATGCCTTAGAGGGGGCATGTTCTTCCTCAGCAACCAAAGATGCTTTTGATAGGGCGCGTTCTTCCTCAGCAACCGAAGATACTTTTGAGGGGGCACGATCTTCCTCTGCAACCGAAGATGCTTTTGAGGAGGCGCGTTCTTCCTCCACAGCAACTGAAGATGCTTTTGAGGTGGCGCGTTCTTCCTCCACAGCAACCGAAGATGCTTTTGAGGGGGCGCGTTGTTCTTCTTCAGCAGCAAGTGAAGATGCTTTAGAGGGGGCGCGTTCTTCTTCCGCAGCAGTCGAAGATGCCTTAGAGGGGGTGCGTTCTTCCTCAGCAACCGAAGATGCTTTTGATAGGGCACGTTCTTCCTCAGCAACGGAAGATGCTTTAGATGGGGCGCGTTCTACTTCCTCAGCAACGGAAGATGCTTCTGAGAGGGCGCGTTTTACTTCCGAAGCAACGGAAGATGCTTTTGAGGGTGCGCCTTCTTCTTCCTCAGCAACGGAAGATGCTTTTGAGGGGGCGCGTTCTTCTTCCTCAGTAGCAATTGAAGATGCTTTAGAGGGGGCGCGTTCTTCTTCCGTAGAAGCCGAAGATGCCTTAGAGGAAGCGCGTTCTTCCCCCACAGCAACCGAAGATGCTTTAGAGGGGGCGCGTTCTTGTTCCGAAACAACGGAAGATGCTTTTGAGGGGGCGCGTTGTTCCTCCACAGAAACCGAAGATGCTTTTGAGGCAGCGCGTTCTTCTTCTTCGTCTAAAGCCGATGCTTTCGATGAAGCCCGTCCTTCCGATGCAGCAACCGAGGATGCCCTGGAGGAGGCACGTTCTTCCTCCCCAGAGACAAAAGATGCCTTTGAGTGAGCGCGCACTACTTCTTCCTCTAAATCCGATGCTTTAGATGAAGCTCGTCCTTCCGATGCAGTTTCTGCTTTGGACGACGCCCTTGATATTGGGGCTCCCGCGACTACATCTGCTGTTGTTTGTTTTTCTAATATTTCTTCAATTACCAAAGAGGACTTTCTTGAAACACTTTCTGAAACGGACGATGCTTTGGATGCAAAATGCACTTCTTCAGTAACGGAAGTTGCTTTTGATGGGGTGCGTTCTTCTTCCTCAGCAACGGAAGATGCTTTTGAGGGGAGGCGTTCTTCTTTCGAAACAACGGAAGATGCTTTTGAGGGGGCACGATCTTCCTCCGCAACCGAAGATGCTTTTGAGGTGGCGCGTTCTTCCTCCACAGCAACCGAAGATGCTTTAGAGGGGGCGCGTTCTTCTTCCGCAGCAGCCGAAGATGCTTTTGAAGGGGCTCTTTCTTCCTCCACATCAACCGAAGATGCTTTTGAGGGGGCACGATCTTCCTCCGCAACCGATGATGCTTTTGATAGGGCGCGTTCTTCCTCAGAAACGATAGATGCTTTTGAGGGGGCGCATTCTTCCTCAGCAACGGAAGATGCTTTTGAGGGGGCGCGTTCTTCCTCCACAGCAACCGAAGTTGCTTTAGAGTGGGCACGTTCTTCCTCATTAACCGAAGATGCTTTTGAGGGGTCGCGTTCTTCTTCTTCGTCTAAAGCCGATGCTTTAGATGAAGCCCGTCCTTCCGATGCAGTTTCTGCTTTGGACGACGCCCTGGATGTTGGGGCTCCCTCGACTAGACCAGCTGTTATTTGTTTTTCTAATATTTCTTCAATTATCAAAGAGGACTTCCTTGAATCTTTTTCTGAAACGTACGATTCTTTGGATGCAGCACGCACTTCTTCTTCTGTAACGGAAGATGCCTTAGAGAGTGCGCGTTCTTCTTCATCCGCAGCAACCGAAGATGCCTTTGACGGAGCTCTTTTTTCTTCGGCGACTGACGACGCCTTTAATGGAGCTCTTTCTTCTTCGGCGACTGAAGACGCCTTTGACGGAGCTCTTTCTTCTTCGGCGACCGACGACGCCTTTGATGGAGCTCTTTCTTCTTCGGCGACCGACGACGCCTTTGATGGAGCTCTTTCTTCTTCGGCGACCGAAGACGCCTTTGACGGAGCTCTTTCTTCTTCGGCGACTGAAGACGCCTTTGACGGAGCTCTTTCTTCTTCGGTGACCGACGACGCCTTTAATGGAGCTCTTTCTTCTTCGGCGACTGAAGACGCCTTTGACGGAGCTCTTTCTTCTTCGGCGACCGACGACGTCTTTGACGGAGCTCTTTCTTCTTCGGCGACCGACGACGCCTTTGATGGACCTCTTTCTTCTTCGGCGACTGAAGACGCCTTTGACGGAGCTCTTTCTTCTTCGGCGACCGACGACGCCTTTGATGGAGCTCTTTCTTCTTCGGCGACTGAAGACGCCTTTGACGGAGCTCTTTCTTCTTCGGCGACCGACGACGCCTTTGATGGAGCTCTTTCTTCTTCGGCGACCGACGACGCCTTTGATGGAGCTCTTTCTTCTTCGGCGACTGAAGACGCCTTTGACGGAGCTCTTTCTTCTTCGGCGACCGACGACGCCTTTGATGGAGCTCTTTCTTCTTCGGCGACCGACGACGCCTTTGACGGAGCTCTTTCTTCTTCGGCGATTGACGATGCCTTTGACGGAGCTCTTACTTCTTCGGAGACTGATGACGCCTTTGACGGAGCTCTTTCTTCTTCGGTGACCGACGACGCCTTTGATGGAGCTCTTTCTTCTTCGGCGACTGAAGACGCCTTTGACGGAGCTCTTTCTTCTTCGGCGACCGACGACGTCTTTGACGGAGCTCTTTCTTCTTCGGCGACCGACGACGCCTTTGATGGAGCTCTTTCTTCTTCGGCGACTGAAGACGCCTTTGACGGAGCTCTTTCTTCTTCGGAGACTGATGACGCCTTTGACGGAGCTCTTTCTTCTTCGGTGACCGACGACGCCTTTGATGGAGCTCTTTCTTCTTCGGCGACTGAAGACGCCTTTGACGGAGCTCTTTCTTCTTCGGCGACCGACGACGTCTTTGACGGAGCTCTTTCTTCTTCGGCGACCGACGACGCCTTTGATGGAGCTCTTTCTTCTTCGGCGACCGACGACGCCTTTGATGGAGCTCTTTCTTCTTCGGCGACTGAAGACGCCTTTGACGGAGCTCTTTCTTCTTCGGCGACCGACGACGCCTTTGATGGAGCTCTTTCTTCTTCGGCGTCTGAAGACGCCTTTGACGGAGCTCTTTCTTCTTCGGCGATTGACGATGCCTTTGACGGAGCTCTTACTTCTTCGGAGACTGATGACGCCTTTGACGGAGCTCTTTCTTCTTCGGCGACCGACGACGCCTTTGATGGAGCTCTTTCTTCTTCGGCGACCGACGATGCCTTTGACGGAGCTCTTTCTTCTTCGGCGATTGACGATGCCTTTGACGGAGCTCTTACTTCTTCGGAGACTGACGACGCCTTTGACGGAGCTCTTTCTTCTTCGGCGATTGACGATGCCTTTGACGGAGCTCTTACTTCTTCGGCGACTGACGAAGCCTTTGACGCAGCTCTTTCTTCTTCGGCGACTGACGAAGCCTTTGACGCAGCTCTTTCTTCTTCGGCGTCTGACGAAGCCTTTGTCGGAGCTCTATCTTCTTCGGCGACTGACGAAGCCTTTGACGGAGCTCTTTCTTCTTCGGCGACTGACGAAGCCTTTGACGCAGCTCTTTCTTCTTCGGAGACTGACGACGCCTTTGATGGAGCTCTTTCTTCTTCGGCGACGGACGAAGCCTTTGACGCCACTCTTTCTTCTTCTGACGGTGCTATTGAGGAAGCTTTGGATGATGTTCTCGACGCTGGAGCACCTTCTACAACGCCTGTTGTGATTTCTGTTACTACCACTTCCTCAATACCGGCGGATGACTTACGGGACACACTTTCTGCCCGGGAGGACTCTTTAAAAACTTCCGTTATTATATCTTTGGTCTCAGATCTGGATTGACGTTCTTCTGGGACACTTTCGGAGGGGATAGGCTCTAAATCCTCAATATCCGCTGTCGTTGACGCTTTGGATATAGAGCGGGAAACCGGGGGTGGGGCCATTATCTCCTCTTGGGATTTCGTAACAATTTCACCCTCATCTAGAAAAAGACAGCAGTAAATATAGTTCATATTATGAGGGCATATAGGTGGCGCTGATGAAGTTGATTGTGATGGTATTAGTATGATTATGGTTGATTGTATTGCAAAAATTTAAAAAATATCGCGTTTGGTTAATAAATCCGTTGAAGGTACTGTTGACCTTACGCGTAGATACTACATATCTATCTTTGGAAATTACAAAATTTTACTACAATACAATCATTTTTTAAAACAGTCGCGACAATCTGGGAAAGATGAAACACTTGTTTATTATCTTAATGATTAAATGGACTCACTCTCACATATTTGCAAAAGCGTTTTAAAAATAAACTTATTTGTTTCAAAAATTTTGAAGCCAAAATAAGATATTGTTTTTAATAAGCAGAAAAAGAAATTCAGTGCCATAACTTTGCAAAAATTGATTTATTTCTGTTCATTTTTTTAATTTATATCAATTTACAAAAATAACACATAGGTCTTAATTTAAGGATTAGGTTCACACGTTAGAGTTTATAACCTTCGAACAAAAGGTCAAATGTATAAGCAAATTATAATGTAAGCAGTTTAAATTAGTAACGAAAAAATATCAGCTTGACCTATAGAAGCGTTTTAATAACTAAGGTAAGTGCTATTTATACGCTACCATAAAACTTTGAATTGAAACCACCCCTATGAATTATTTCCGTCATCAAAATAGTAGCGATTTACAAATGCTTTAGGGAGCTCGAGGCGTTATCTATGTTTAAAATCAGCACCGTCTTACGTCGTGTTCTAACTTGAAAGCGCAATTTAAAGGTTTTCTTGTAACCCATAAATAATAATTAACATGCAACGCGATGCAGTACAGAGCTTTTATTAAAACCAAATAATTTTAAACCAGAAATTCACTAAGGATGCTTTTTGAGGTAGGCAATAAATGATATACTTCTGATATTAATAAAACAATTGACAAAATAAGAGCACAACACAGACAGACAACATCCACACATTTACATGCAAGTAGGATTGTAGACATGTTTAGAAACTGTGAAAATGACACAGCAAGGATGAAAATGACGGTCACAACTGTAGAGCGAGTCAAAGGGGCTTTAAATACTTTACCGATCTACGCAATTTAGAACATCAGAAACAGAATACCTTTGAGCGCTGGTTGATTGCACTTTATACGCGTCGGGTCTTAGTGACGGTCTTAGTCAAGTAATGGCACTTTTTCATTTCCAAAGATTTTAGCTTTCTACAGGTCCGCTGCTCTCAACATCCAGAACCAAGGATATCAAACTATAACCAAAAATATACCCAAATTCGACTGCGTTGGTTCAATCTAATTACCTCTACAGTCAGATGGCGCCGGCAGTCGTATTCCTTAGAGATGCGCTAATCGTACTACATTTTTAGAACTCGAGAATTACCCGAGTCTATTTCGATAGTGATTATTTTAAAATAGAAAAAATCCATTATCGACTTACAAAAACCAGGTAACTTGCGCTAGGGTGAATATTTGTTCTCAGTTGCGTAGCTAAGTTAATCATTATACACATTTTGGGTCGAAGAAATTTCCCTCGCTCTACAATTACAGTAACCAGTTTACCTTTCACTGAAAGTGGCTGTTCGTCTTTCTCCACCGATTTGGATTCTCGTTCCACGCTTTCGGCTTTTGACGGTGCCCTCTCTTCCTCGGCAACGGAGGAAGCCTTGGACCTTTGAAGCTCACTTTCTATTTGGGACGGAGCCACCTCGGCTTCAATCTGTTCTTCGATTTGCAAGAGAGATTTTTGCGACAGATCACCCTCGGCTACCGATGACGCCTTGGAAGCAGATCGTTCAATGTGTTCTTTGAGTTCGTCACCTAAGGATATGGATTTAGAGAGTTCATCTGCTAATGATGACGCCTTCGAGTGGGGCGACGGAGTTTTCTCGTGTTCTATATGGTCACTAAGTTGCAAAGATTTGTGAGACTCTTCGTCGACTGAGAGTAGTCTATCGACCAGCTTCGGCTGCTCATCTTCGACTACTGAGGCCGCCTTAGAGGGAACTCTTTCTTCTTCAGCCACAACGGAAGGTACGTTGGATGCGGCGCGTTCTTCTTCCGCAGCAACGGAAGATACTTTGGATGAGACGCGTTCTTCTTCTTCCGCAGCAACGGAAGATGCTTTGGAAGCGGCGCGTTCTTCTTCTTCCGCAGCAACGGAAGATGCTTTGGAAGCGGCGCGTTCTTCTTCTTCCGCAGCAACGGAAGATGCTTTGGATGGAGCGCGTTCTTCTTCTTCCGCAGCAACGGAAGATACTTTGGATGAGACGCGTTCTTCTTCTTCCGCAGCAACGGAATATGCTTTGGAAGCGGCGCGTTTTTCTTCTTCTGCAGCAACGGAAGATGCTTTGGAAGCGGCGCGTTCTTCTTCTTCCGCAGCAACGGAAGATGCTTTGGAAGAGGCGCGTTCTTCTTCTTCCGCAGCAACGGAAGATGCTTTGGATGGGGTGCGATCTTCCTCCGCAGCAGCAGAAGATTCTTTTGAGACGGCGGTTTCTTCTTCGTCCTCTGCAGTTACGGAAGATGCCTTGGAGGGGGCGCGATCTTCTTCCCTAGGAGAAGAAACTCTTGACGTTGGTGCGCCCTCGACAACACTTATGGTTATTTCTTTTTCTATTATTTCCTCTGCAGCCACAGAAGATTTCCTTGATACACTTTCAGCAACAGAAGATGCCTTAGAAGAGACGCGATCTTCATCTTCGGTGGCGACTACAGAGGACGCTTTAGATGGGTCACGCTCTTCTTCCTCGGCAGCGACAGAGGATGCTTTGGATGGGGCCCGCTCTCCTTCAGCAGCAACAGATGACGCTTTAGATGGGGCCCGCTCTTCTTCAGCGGCAACAGATGACGCTTTAGATGGGGCCCGCTCTCCTTCAGCAGCAACAGATGACGCTTTAGATGGGGCACGCTCTTCTTCAGCAGCAACAGATGACGCTTTAGATGCGGCACGCTCTTCTTCATCGGCGGCGACAGATGACGCTTTAGATGCGGCACGCTCTTCTTCATCGGCGGCGAGAGATGACGCTTTAGATGGCGCACGCTCTACTTCCTCGGCGGCGACAGACGACGCTTTAGATGCGGCACGCTCTTCTTCCTCGGCGGCGACAGACGACGCTTTAGATGGGGCCCGCTCTTCTTCAGCGGCAACAGATGACGCTTTAGATGTGGCACGCTCTTCTTCATCGGCGGCGACAGATGACGCTTTAGATGCGGCACGCTCTTCTTCATCGGCGGCGACAGATGACGCTTTAGATGCGGCACGCTCTTCTTCATCGGCGGCGACAGACGACGCTTTAGATGCGGCACGCTCTTCTTCCTCGGCGGCGACAGACGACGCTTTAGATGAGGCACGCTCTTCTTCCTCGGCGGCGACAGACGACGCTTTAGATGCGGCACGCTCATCTTCCTCGGCGGCGACAGACGACGCTTTAGATGCGGCACGCTCTTCTTCAGCTGTGACGGAGGATGCTTTAGATGGGGCACGCTCTTCTTCGGGGGCAACAGAAGAGGCCTTGGAGGGGGCGCGATCTTCCTGCCTAGGAGAAGAAGCTCTTGATGTTGGAGTGCCCTCGACAACACTTGTGGTTATTTTTTTTTCAACTATTTCCTCTACAGCCACAGAAGATTTCCTTGATACACTTTCAGCAACGGAAGATGCCTTAGAACAGACGCGACCTTCTTCCTCGGCGGCGACAGAGGATGCTTTGGATGGAGCATGATCTTCTTCGGCGGCAACAGAGGACGCTCTTGATGCGGCACGCTCTTCTTCCTCGGCGACAGAGCACGCTTTAGATGGGGCACGCTCTTCTTCGGCAGCGACAGAGGACGCTCTGGATGAGGCACGCTCTTCTTCCTCGGTGACAAAAGAGGACGCTTTGGATGGGCCACGCTCTTCTTCGGCCGCAACAGAGGACGCTTTAGATGGGGCATGATCTTCGGCGGCAACAGAGGACGCTCTTGATGCGGCACGCTCTTCTTCCTCGGCGACAAAAGAGGACGCTTTGGATGGGCCACGCTCTTCTTCGGCCGCAACAGAGGACGCTTTAGATGGGGCACGCTCTTCTTCCTCGGCGGCGACAGAGGATGCTTTGGATGGGGCATGATCTTCTTCGGCGGCAACAGAGGACGCTCTTGATGCGCCACGCTCTTCTTCCTCGGCAACAGAGGACGCTCTTGATGCGCCACGCTCTTCTTCCTCGGCAACAGAGGACGCTTTAGATGGGGCACGATCTTCTTCGGCAGCGACAGAGGACGCTCTAGATGAGGCACGCTCTTCTTCCTCGGCGACAAAAGAGGACGCTTTGGATGGGCCACGCTCTTCTTCGGCCGCAACAGAGGACGCTTTAGATGGGGCATATTCTTCGGCGGCAACAGAGGACGCTCTTGATGCGGCACGCTCTTCTTCCTCGGCGACAAAAGAGGACGCTTTGGATGGGCCACGCTCTTCTTCGGCCGCAACAGAGGATGCTTTAGATGGGGCACGCTCTTCTTCGGGGGCGACAGAGGATGCCTTGGAGGCGGCGCGTTCTTCTTCTTCCACAGCAACAGAAGATGCTTTTGAGACGGCGGTTTCTTCTTCGTCCTCTGCAGCAACGGAAGAGGCCTTGGAGGGGGCGCGATCTTCCTGCCTAGGAGAAGAAGCTCTTGATGTTGGAGTGCCCTCGACAACACTTGTGGTTATTTTTTTTTCAACTATTTCCTCTACAGCCACAGAAGATTTCCTTGATACACTTTCAGCAACGGAAGATGCCTTAGAAGAGACGCGACCTTCTTCCTCGGCGGCGACTGAGGACAATTTAGATGGGGGGCGCTCTTCTTCCTCGGCGGCGACAGAGGACGCTTTGGATGGGGCACGCTCTTCTTCAGCAGCGACAGAGGACGCTCTAGATGAGGCACGCTCTTCTTCCTCGGCGACAAAAGAGGACGCTTTGGATGGGGCATGATCTTCTTCGGCGGCGACAGAGGACGCTCTAGATGGGGCACGCTCTTCTTCCTCCGTGGCGACAGAGGACGCTCTTGATGCGGCACGCTCTTCTTCCTCGGCGACAAATGACGACGTCTTGGGTGGGGCTCGTTCTTCTTCGTCAGCGACAACAGAAGACGCATTGGATGGGGCACGCTCTTCTTCTTCGGTGGCGACTGAGGACGCTTTAGATGCGGCACGATCTTCTTCCTCAGCACCGACAGACGATGCTTTAGATGGGGCTCGCTCTTCATCGGCTATAGACGACGCTCTTGAAAGCTGCTCCTCGTCCGAAATAGATGCTGACCTTGATGGTGCAGTTTCAGTAATCGTAGGTGCTTTTGCTCTTTCCACTACTTCCTCTTCGACAGGTTGTGATTTATCAGATTCAGCTTCCGATTCGGCTTTCGATGGTGCACGCTCGGATTCAGCTTTGGATTTGGGTCTTTCTTCGGTTAATTCCGATTCGGCTTTGGATGACGCACGTTCTGACTTGACTTCCTCTTCCTCGAAGATAGATTCAGCCTTAGATTCGGCTCGTTCTTCCGCGGCTGTCGATTCAGCTTTGGATGACGCACGGTCGGACCTGGCTTCTTCGTCTTCGGCAACCGATTCAGCTTTGGATGACGCACGCTCAGACTTGGCTTCTTCATCTTCGGCAACCGATTCAGCTTTGGATGACGAACGCTCAGACTTGGCTTCCTCTTCCTCGGCTACAGATTCCGCCTTCGATTCGGCTTGCTCTTCCGCGGCCGCCGATTCAGCTTTGGATGATGCGCCTTCAGATTCGGCGGCTTCTGATTCGGCCTTCGATGAAGCGCGTTCAGATTCGGCGGCTTCTGATTCAGCCTTCGATGAAGCGCGTTCAGATTCGGCGGCTTCTGATTCAACTTTTGTAGAAACCATCTCTTCAACTGCAGATTCTGGCCTGGACCTTGCCTCGTCTAGTTCCGATGGTGACCTCAGTGAAGCGCTCTCTACAGCCATGGGCGCTACAATTGGTTGAAGTGTTTCTTCGGTTACCGATTCTGCTTTGGATGAAGCCCGTTCCGACTCCACGGTGGATTCAGCCTTCGAAGCAGCTCGCTCTTCTTCGGCTACCGATTCAGCCTTTGAAGGGGCTCGTTCTTCTTCGGATACCGATTCAGCCTTTGAAGCTGCTCGTTCTTCTTCGGCTACCGATTCAGACTTTGAAGGGGCTCGTTCTTCTTCGGCTACCGATTCAGCCTTTGAAGGGGCTCGTTCTTCTTCGGCTACCGATTCAGCCTTTGAAGCGGCTCGTTCTTCTTCAGCTACCGATTCAGCCTTTGAAGCGGCTCGTTCTTCTTCGGCTACCGATTCAGCCTTTGAAGCGGCTCGTTCTTCTTTGGCTACCGATTCAGCCTTTGAAGCTGCTCGTTCTTCTTCGGCTACCGATTCAGCCTTTGAAGCGGCTCGTTCTTCTTCAGCTACCGATTCAGCCTTTGAAGCGGCTCGTTCTTCTTCGGCTACCGATTCAGCCTTTGAAGCGGCTCGTTCTTCTTTGGCTACCGATTCAGCCTTTGAAGCTGCTCGTTCTTCTTCGGCTACCGATTCAGCCTTTGAAGTGGCTCGTTCTTCTTCGGCTACCGATTCAGCCTTTGAAGCGGCTCGTTCTTCTTCGGCTACCGATTCAGCCTTTGAAGCTGCTCGTTCTTCTTCGGCTACCGATTCAGACTTTGAAGGGGCTCGTTCTTCTTCGGCTACCGATTCAGCCTTTGAAGGGGCTCGTTCTTCTTCGGCTACCGATTCAGCCTTTGAAGGGGCTCGTTCTTCTTCGGCTACCGATTCAGACTTTGCAGGAGCTCGTTCTTCTTCGGCTACCGATTCAGCCTTTGAAGCGGATCGTTCTTCTTCAGCCACCGATTCAGCCTTTGAAGCGGATCGTTCTTCTTCAGCCACCGATTCAGCCTTTGAAGCGGATCGTTCTTCTTCAGATAGCGATTCAGCCTTTGAAGCGGCTCGTTGATCTTCGGCTACCGATTCAGCACGATCATCCTCCACGGCTGATTGCGCTTTGGATTCGGGCCGTTCTGACTCGTCTTTGGATTCGGGTCGTACTGACTCGGCTTTGGATTCGGGTCGTACTGACTCGGCTTTGGATTCGGGTCGTTCTGCCTCGGCTTTGGATTCGGGTCGTTCTGCCTCGGCTTTGGATTCGGGTCGTTCGGACTCGGCTTTGGATTCGGGTCTTTCTGATGAAGCCTTCGAATCGGGTCGTTCCAATTCCTCACATATGGACTTAACTACGGACACAGCACGTTTATCATCATCTTCTTCAGCAGGCGCCTTCTCAGCTTCTTTTAGCTCATCTGCCAAAGATGATACTTTTGACGCTCTGGATGACGTCCTTGACTGAGCGGCGTCTGTTAACGATACTCTATCGGGAATAATAGCTTCTTCTCCAGCTTTAGATGACGCCCTTGAGATATCTTCAACTTCTTCCGAAGGAGCGGGTGAGCCAGGAGCTGCTCCTTCCACAACAGCAGCCGTTTTCGGTGCAAGAAGCTCTTCTTCAACTTCGGGTGACGATATGGGTTCAGCTATCTCAGCTTCGATAATAGGAGCTTCATCCTCTTCAAGCGGTTGCTGTTCTAGACTCTCGTCTCTCTTCAGTGGCTCAGACGTGGGTGATTCTTCTATTGACGGTGTATGTTCCCGCTTGGAATCGGTGTGGTCGGATTCCGGTAGAGACTCAACGGGTGACTCCTTGGAACGTTGTTCATCGGGTACAATTTCGTCGGACATACTTTCCCTTTTGTACGCTTGAAGGCGTTCGGTTGTACTTGGGCGTGAAGGTGCGATGTCGTCTACCTCATCTCCGCTCTCTTCAGCCGCTTTGGTTTCCTCCTCCATGTCCAGAGCTGCAGTTTCGTCGGCTTCCTTTTCTTCCTCTTCGGCCACTTCGGCGAATTCAGAAGTTTCCTTTTCGTCCACGGCAATTTTTTCTTTGGACGTCTCGTCCTCCAAGGAATCGCCTCCAGCTTCGCTGATTTGATCCTCTTCATCATCAGCTGCTTTAGGCGTTGCCGCTACTTGAGCAACTTCCGCCTTTTCAATCGGTTCTTCGGCGACCTCTTCTTCCCCTTCCGATTCTTCCTTGGGTAGGTCTTGTTTTTCAGACTCCTCTATTTCTTTTTCTTCCACTATATCTTTTTCTTTATCCATTGCCTCATCGTCACCCTCTTCCTCAGTGACAATTTCGTCTTCTTTTTCTTCCTCCTCCGTCTCAATTTCGTCTTTTTCTTCCTCTTCCGTTTCGATTTCATCTTCTTGTTCGTCTTCTTTCTCATCGACATCTTTCTTGGCCTCCGCTTCCGTTTCGATTTCGGCTTCCGTTTTCATACGCTCGCCCCCTAACATTCCCAGTTCTTCGGCGAGTATTTCCTTCTCGGGTGCCTCAATTTCGTCTTTCTCTATCTCTTCCGCTTCATCAATTTCCTTCTCATCAACGCCCTCACTTTCAATATCTTTATCCAAGTCCTTCTCTTCTATGTCCTTTTCATCAACGTCAAGATCGAGTCCTTCATCTTCAAGGTCATCTGTTTCGGCCACCTCTTTTTCCTCAACTTCAGCTTCCTCTTCTTCCGTTTCGGCTACTTCATCGTCTTCTTTTTCCGCCTCGTCATCAGCTTCTACTTCAGACTCGTCTTTGCACACCTCACCTTTTACTTCGTAAATTTCGACCTCTTTCTCATCCAACTCAGCTTCCTTCTCTACTGGCTCATCTTCCTTAGCAAGCGCGACTTCCACCCCGGCTTCGTCTTCCGTTTCTTCTTCTTCAGCTGGGGCAGCGTCGACTAATTTGGCCTCATCTTTGGAAATAATTTCTTCCTCTACGGCCTCACCTTCTTCCTCTTCTTCGGGGGCCGGAGCGCCTTCTACATCTTGAATAGTGGCCTTAACAAGTTCTTCCTCAACGGCCACTTCCAATACTTCATCCTTTTTAAGCTCTTCTTCAGCCGCTTGAGCTATAAGTTCGGCCTCCGTTGGCTGGTCCGCGACTTGGGCGGCTACAACGGCTGTGGCGGCGGCGGTTGCACCGACTACCGCAGCGGCCGCTGCTGCAATGGCTAATACAGGCTCGGTTGATTTGGCAGGTTTCTTCACCTTCTTAACCTCCGTCTTCTTTTCATCTTTGTCCTTAGCTGTTGACCTCTTAGCACCTTTGTCCGCCTTAGCTGGAGGCTTACTCCTAAAACCGGGTCGTAAGTAATGTCTGGGCGACGCAGGTGACGTTTTGGCTCTGATCTGTTTGGCGGGACTGGTAGGCGGAGTTGAGGGCCGGGCTTTAGTCAAGTCCACACGCCTGGACACAACTTTGGCTTCGACCGCCCTTTTATTGGCAACTTCTTTGACTCCTTTCGTCTGCCTTTCAGGAGACCTTCTGAGCTCTGTAGTCCTGGTTGCCAATGGTCTCCTGCTAATTGGTACCCTTTTCATCGGTTCCTTCTTATCGTCGGGTTGTTGAGGTCGTTTAGGAGTAGCCATCCTTCGAATAGGTCCTCGAGGTGGCGTGGCGGGTGGTTCCGAGGCGACGGGTGCCGGAGCGGTTTTGCGTTCAATTGGAGTTTCTTTAACCTCTTTCTTCATGGTCTCCTTCTTAACGGGAGATTCTTTAAAGATTTCTTTCTTGGTTTCTTTGACCTCCTTCCTAACTGGCGATTCCTTTATAATTTCTTTCCTAGCCGGCGAATGTTCCTTGCTGCGTCGGATTATATTCGCTGGGGATGGCGCTCTAGGTTTGCTAATGGGCATCCTTGGAGTTGGTTTTTCTGGTATAACTTTGCTTTTCTCCGCGGCTTTGGCCGACTGTACAGTGACAACTGGTCGTTTAAGCGCTTCCAAGTGTTTTAGTTTCTCCAACCCTTCCAGTATCTTATTCTGCGGCGCGCTACCGGGGAAGAGTATCCTCGTGATCGTGTCCTTGGGGTCTGATGGCTTCCAGACCAACAGGGCGCATATGGACATGGCGTGGGATAACGGTATTGTCAACTCCCGATCCTCAAACTTCATGCCTGTTTTGACGAAAGTGAAACTTTCGCGGTACGAGGCCCATTGATATAGGAAGTCCTTGAGTTCGCGGCTTTCCTTGGGAGGGCTGATGACGTACATTTCGAGGGTACCGTGACCGACTTTGTGGTAGAGTGTAAATGGTTCCATGGAACTGGCACGGTAGCAGAGATGAGGTTTGAGTTCTAAGTGATACAAGTTGTCCAGAAATTCGTGTCCTTTATTGATAACGCTGACTAACAGCTCGTCCTTGTCTTTTTGCGTTTCTTCGGAGGGCGAATATTTGACCTCCGCGATGTTGCAGAAAACGTAACCGATTTGCGGGTAGACGTGGTCCTGTTGCTTCCGCTTAAACATGGATGATATTCCGCAGAGGTTGCTTTCGCTGAGACGCGTCACGAGTACGGCGTCCAGCCTGTCCAAATGTCGGATGAATTCCCAAAAGCACGGCTTACGGTTGAAGCCGCCGTCGACCAGCATGTTGAATCCGCTGACTCCAAACAGAGCGCAGTCGCCCTGGCCGCCGGGAAACACGTACAGCGTTGGTCGGTGGAATCGAATGTTGCCAACGACGGATGAAGACTTCATGATTTCTTCGAGGGAGTTGCAGACGAGTGTGTTTTCGAGGCATTCTATCAGAGCGGCCGAACCGGGAAGACTCGAAATCTTGTCCGGAGGGTTGATAGCGATCGCGGCCAATTTGCTGAAGCTTTGTTTTTCCAGGTGCACCCTGTTCCAGTCTCCCTCCGGAGTGCAATGGACGTGCACCGAACACGTCGGGTATGCGCGGAACATCCTCTGAACGTCGATATCCTAGAAGGAAAGGAACAGACGTTAGCCATTCTTCTAAACGTAACCCAACGGTTTGGTGGTTGCGCTTCAAATATAGAAAATTACTGAACGACTAATCGATGCGGTGTAACAATTAATCGATTTTTACGGTTTAATCGATGAATACAATAGAGATTTGACACCATACTTGGTAATTAATTCTCCGCTTCTGTTAAGTGTTTTCAATCTGTGTCTCTATGGTTTTGTTTTATTGTTCAACCTTCCTTACGAAAATGGCGGAAGAAATTTTATTCCAAAATTGTGTCCAATACAATGTATGATTTGATTAAAATTATTTGATACCAACAAAATTGTATTCTAACTGGATGTGTCTTAATTCCAGTTAGATCAAGCCATTTTCGTAAGAACAACAAATCCTAACTTTTACTGATTGGGCCGAGTCTGGGAATAATAAAGCCTAAGTACTTCAAGACGGAGTTTTACCAAAAACATTATTTATTGAAACTTTGGGAGAATGACCTATGTTGAGGCGATTTTTAGCGTTGTTCCAAGCCCATTCTTGCCCTAACCGTAAGCTCCTTCCCCCCCCCCCCACCAAATAATCGAATCAGTCCTGGAACTGGGTGAAAACTCCGAATAACTCCTTCCGCGTTGAGTTTGCAAGTTCTCTCCCCACTGGTTTAAGGGGTTTTCCCTCGCGCTCTTCGGTTTCCCCTTTCATAAAAACTTGTCGAGGTTAACGGTAATAGTAAGTGTAAGGAGCTGTGGTCTCGGGTGGCACGAAGGGCTTGTCACCACCCTCCCACGCATTGTAATAACCCGGCCACCTGAATTAATGGCTTTAAAGGTCGCTTGATGACTTAGGCCTAAGGTGGTGCCTTGGGTATTAGCCTAGCTGATTATTGTATCTCATTGGTAAACTAAATCTAACGACAGCGAAGTTATTCACCCCCTTCTCGTACCAGAGAAACATTTTACCAGGATGTCCACCTCTTCATTGGAATTACAGGTATACGGCTCCCAGGAACAAACCTTATAAAGGCACTAGCGCTACTATTATCGATTTTTCAATTGTTGAAGTTGAAGTCGGTGACTGCGACTGGATTTTACGGTGTAAATAACAATTTGGGGGCCCACAAATTAACTTACGATGGCTCTTCCGGGAGCGCCTTAAAATAGAATAGTGGGCCCCAACTAGCTTATAGCCAATAGTTGGAGTAGGCAAATAAATTTTAAAATCATTTATTACTGCTCAAAATAAATTTGAATTTTATCACCGTTTTGGCGCCAATATTTGGGCGTATTAAGGGGACAAATTTCCTATGCAGAGCTTATTGTTATCATTTACACCTGATCAGACAATTATTCAATTTTTAATTAGTTATTTGTAAAGCTACTGATTTTATTCGAAATCAGCGAGCTTTTCCCTGTTTCTTGAAAGGAAGTATGAATTAAATAAAAAAACCGTCTTCTACTACGCGCTGCGACTTGTTTTGAACGTAACCGTGCCAATCATCCGTAGCTGCTGTTAAACCTATGCTGGTCGTAATGTGAAATTCGTTGATCCACCAAAAACACTTAAGGCGGATGCACACATAGCCTTCGCGCGCGAAATTTCGCTGGCTAATCGCGTCGCGTCGCGTGACTTAAATAGAATGGAAGTCATGGCGCATGGGCACGTGCGCGAAAATTCGTAGGCGAAATCGCTTGCGAACCGTATATGTGTTTGGGCCTTAAAGTTCCCCCGAGCTCTTCGGATTCCCCTTCCATAAAAACTGGTTAAGGTTAACGGTAATAGTGAGATAACGGCATGAAGGGCTTGCCACCACCCTCCTACGCATTGTAACCCGGCCATCTGGATTAATGGTTTTAAAAGTCGCTTGATTACTTGGGCCTAAGGTGGGACCTTGGGTATTAGCCTAGCTGATTATTAGTATTATTATTATTACTCCCTTAAAAGAGTTATTCAGAGCCCTTAAAAGGCCGCAAAAGTGGTGTGGGAAGAACTATATGGCAGAACCGGCTCCAAGTTGCACCGTGAGACTGAAGCTAGTACCTTTGGCGTGGTATGGTGACGCAACGGGCGGACCTTCTTCGAAATAGATCATGTTACATTTCACACCCTTTCGCCAAGTTTACCGGGGCAGTTGGAACAGATTCTGCCACTTGGGTTTCCCCTAAATTCAAGGTGGGAGCATCGCGTATGACCCTTATAGAACCGCAGTTGTCTCAAAGCTGACCTGGAAGGTGTTGGCGAAGTCCCGGAACGAGAAAGCGCCGTCTTGAAGGATCCAAGCGCCGCTGCCGGCGAAACTGTGCCCGGCGTGGATCAGGTGCTTGTGTCTGGTCGTCGAGGCCAGTAGGTTGCGAAGACATTGTTTCACCGTGTACACCTCCGGGTTCAGCAGAACTTCAACGGCTAATTTTTCAGTGGCGTGTTGGATGAGCATATCTACCCGAAATTAAATTCGTGAATTAATCTTAAGAAAGTTAGATTAATTTAAAAAAACGGTGAACAAGCTGCCAAAGCTAACGGTGAAAAGAATGCGCAAATATAGCAAATGAAAATTCACGCCTCCAACTTGAAATGTTTCTTTCGGATATTGAATAGAAAACACCAGTGTGTTTTCATGGCTTGAACAAGCGCCCACACGGTTCCTACAATATTTTTACATTTAAATTGTCTGATTATTACCTATTTTATTTGACCTTATTAAGGTCAAAATTTATTAAATTTTAACTTTATATTTTAATTTAAATGTTATGTTTAAACTAAAAACTTTATTGCACCAGAACATTTACAGATTTTAACAAGTGCCCTTGCTTTTAGCCAATAACGTTTTCGAGTTTCTTTACATTCGCGACTCTATTTATTTTATTATTATTTGTTATTAATTAATTTAAAATCAATTAACCTAACAGTATAAAATGTATCTTTCTTTTGACTGTAAAGTTGTTCTTTTTTGTTCTTAATAAAGACAAAGAGATAACGTTATTTGGATCTAGACGTTTTGCAATAACTAACCAAAACTGTTCAATTTAGTAATTTCATTTACTTTGTAGTTGTCTATGCGAATTATTTCAATACATAAGTGGATAAGTGGGTTATTTGCTTACAGCTTTTGGCGGTTCATTTAACTTTTATTATAAACTAAAGTTTCATTTAATTTCATTTCTGTTACGTGTGAGCCATTGGTTTGCCGCATTCAAAATTATAACTCATACGTTGGAGGCATGAATTCCTGTTAACACTAAGATTCAAGATTCTCAGGCAAAAATAATTCGATACCTAATTAGTTCCAAAAATCAAGTAAATCGTCTTTATTATTTTGGAGGTTTTTCAAAAAGCATTTATACCAAAAATAGTTTTTCCACTATTTTAAAAATGTCTGGCGTAATAATACTAATTCTGAATACAATTAATTCAATTTATCCTAAAATTATTGTTGACCAACCTTTTTTGGAATTAGGTTACGAAATAAAATCTATTATACAAATATACAGAGTGTTTCAAAAGGATATGCAAACATTTTAGGGAGTTGTAAGGGGTTAGTTGAGAAGTATGCCTGTTTTTTTTTTCATTTTCCTACGATGAGTGAAAAGAGCGCCAGAGAGCTTCAAAGTGTGGCCTACTAGCCCCTGGAAGTAGACTGCAACAAGCGCAAAACCAAGCAGCAGGGACTTTAAATACTGTTTAAGTTTACTTTTTTTACGCTGGTTACCTCGATTTGTTTACAAAGTCATTTTTTAAATATCATACGAACCCAAACCTTAATGTTAGCATTTCCCCGCTGCTTGGTTTTGCGCTTGTTGCAGCCTACTTCCAGGGGCTAGTAGGCCACACTTTGAAGCTCTCTGGCGCTCTTTTCACTCATCGTAGGAAAATGGGGGAAAAACAGGCATACTTCTCAACTAACCCTCTACAACACCTTAAAAGTATTGCATAACCTTTTGAAACACCCTGTATAACATAAACCCATCTTCCATAAGTATGACACTTCCTGTAATTCACGGGACAATCTATGCTGGGACTATCGCGACAGATACTTGATAGTGGGCTTCGTCTCCGCAGCCTTTACTACTACCTCGATAGAACTATCGCATAGTGACATATTGCCGTAAGTGCCTTATACTTATAGACTTATGGTAGAACGGGTGAAATAGATTAGAGTGAGTTTCATAGCGAGATAAAGCTGACGAAAAGAGTAAAGGTTGAGGGTTCGCGAGACATCCAGTCCAGACCACTTGAGCGGATTCCCTCGTTAAATTGGATTTTGGAAACCACGCCAATGCCAAACCAAAATAAAGCCAACGTTTTCACATTTTCAGTCCGGGCAATTGAACCCTAACTCGCGATTGTCGCTAAGGCCATTTCTCTTTGGGTTTTGCTAAAGTTTGATTCTATGGTTATTTCGACCGTACAAACCGAAGTCCCTAAAGTAGTCAGGAATACAAAATTTTTTCTTTTGTTTAGCCGTTTCATAATTTCGTATTAAATTTAAGGATTTAAAATAAATGTGAAATATATAATGTTTATTGACTGGGTAATTTTTAAAAAAATTAAATTTAATAAATAGAGATTTTGATTAACTTGGGCAATTGTAACAAAATTATATACAAATATGGGTTTTAAGGGGTCAAATATCAAACATTTTAAACCCTTAAAATTAATAAAAAGAGCGTAATCTTTAAAATGAAATAAACCCTAGTCTCTACGATAAATCGTTCGAGAGAGTTCAAAAAGTAAATATTCGAAAAATTGCTATTATTGTGTCTAGAAAACGGCTGGATGGATCTGAAAATCTCAAATTCAGTTTCTTCGGTTAAAGTAAAACGATAAACCAATTTTGAGAGTGGACACCTGTAATCGCGACTAAGATTTTTTATCTAATTATTTTGACTAAACAATTAAATACCGGTCCAAATATAATTAATTTTCGAAGAATTGTGACTGAGAACAAATAATTATGTGACAGAGAACAAATAATTATTACTAAAGTTTAAAATGTTATCAGAAAATTTACGAATGTTAAATAATTATTAAAACATTGTGACTAAAATAAATAATTGTCTAAGATTTATGACAAATATTAACTAATTGTCGAAAAATTGACTAAAATTTAATAACTCTCTAAGAATTGTGACTATAATTAAATAGTTGTATAAGAATTGTGACTAAAATTAAATAATTGTCTGGAAATTGTGACGAAAATTAAATAATTGTCTGGAAATTGTGACGAAAATTAAATAATTGTCTGGAAATTGTGACGAAAATTAAATAATTGGCTGGAAATTGTGACTAAAATTAAATAATTGGCTGGAAATTGTGACTAAAATTAAATAATTGGCTGGAAATTGTGACTAAAATGAAATCATAGTCTAAAAACTGTGAAAAAAACTAAATAATTGTGTAGATATTGTGACTATAATTAAATTATTATTAATATAATTGTCTAGAAATTGTTACTAAAATTAAATTATTATTAAAATAATTAACGTTAATCATTATAATATTTGAATGCATTAATTGACTAATTATAACTTTTAAATATGGCACAGTTCCAATTTCCAATCGAAGGTTTTATATAAAAAGGACTGATAAAATCCTTGCGCTGGTTGTACTAGAAATAATGCCCTTCTAAAAGGTTGCAACTTATTCTAGCGAAAGTAATCGAGCAGCTACGCAAGCATCTAGCCTAAAACCAACTATTAGTGCCGTGCTTCGGCTAAAATAAAAACCCAAACCAAAGATTTATAGCTGGAAGGGTGCAAAGAGAAAGGAATTGCGAGAAAGAGAAAGAGTGTGTAACACTGAGAGGATTTTTACTCGGTAGTCCATTACCGGATCCATCATCCACCTCGGCATATTTGCAGACATTCTCAATGCCCGACAAATCGCAACCGGTCAGCTCGACATCCCAGGAAAGTAAACCTGCAAAGATACAAATAGAAAAGAGATTGTACAACAACGTTCAACATTCAACTCGAGTGTTTCCTAAAATAAAATTTAAAAAATTGATAAAAATGTGACCAATTTTGATTTTTTCGTCAATTTTTATCATTTTTTTTTATCATTTTGATATTTTAATTTTTTTTCAATTTTGTAAAATGTTTCATGTTATTTTCAATGGGAAAATTTCCATTTTAAGTTGTCAAAAACATTTTTCGTTGCCATGGCAAAACCGTTGCCCATTGAATAAAATCCCTTTAGGATTTTTCAAGTTACATCAAGGTCTATCAATGCCCAGAGTTTGAACAAAATCGGTGTGTAACACCTCGGGTAGTCTCCTTGTTAGTTGACCAACTCAGTTTCCGAATCGACTTTTTCGTTAGTATCTTTACGAAACAAATTGGTCGTATATTTTTCAAAAATAGTCGTCCTAGTTTTAAAATATTTTCGTCAAAAAAACGTTCCACCAAAACGTTATACCTTTAATCGAGTGGAGAAACTCGGTTGGGCAAGCAAGTTGGGCTAAAACATTCGATAGATTCCCAAGTTTATAATTACGTTTCACGTAAGTGTGTCAGTAGAATAGCAGCTCTATTTTAGTAGACTTCAGACAAAGTCATTTTACCTAAGAACTTAAGTTAGTTTCACAAATTCTGACACACCTTTGGAGACTAAACTATAGAATTACTAATGGGAATAGACATTAAGGTAGACATTCTCAAATTCTAACACCTCTTTGGAGACAAAGTCTATTCAACTTAGCATAAATCTAGAATTACAAGTTACTGTTTCACAAATTCTTCAGAAATAAAAGTCCTTTTATCAGTAAGAAGCGAATTCACTCGCAAAACTAAGTAAGGTGGAACTCATTTTTAATCCACGCGAATTACAACGCCTAAAGTCGAGCCAACGCGTTATCTCAAAAATTCAAAGCGCCAAGGCTTAACATTCTTCTACCTTCAAAGATCCAATTTCGATTCAAAAGTTATTGCGCAGCAGGGAGATTGGGCGGACGGAGTCGAAAGAAAAACAACAAGAAATTGTTCGCGAAAAGAAAAAAGTAACAATGGCATCTTCGAAGTTTTTATTGTAGCAGATAACGGCTCTGGAAGATTTATGGTAAATTTGCTTTTCTTGAGTGGGCCTAGCTGAGAAATGACGCTTTTCTTAGGCAAGAATATCCTGTCTTATGAAAGGACCCTACTTGACCTATTTTGGAAGCGGACTATTATCGACCCATTCTATTCCGATACTCCGTCAGGACTCGGGAGATTAATAGCGTCGCGGTTTAATTAAAACAACGGAATTCTATTATAGATATTCTAATAGATGCCGTTCTGATGCCGAAATTTCAAATGGCACGATCAAAAAACAATGCCTAATAATTTTAATGTAGATGGATGTGCCAAATTGGCCGCTGATAAATCTTAGAATGAGATTAGATTGCAATTAATTTACCGGTATATGTCAGGACTTACTTTCATAAGAATGGATGAACAATCTAACAATAGAAACTATACCTAACGTCAGTTTTGGAAAACTGTCTTAGGTGACCTTTTCAAGGCTAAAATTAAACAATTTTTTCTTTGTTTTATTTTTATCAGAAGTTGCTGTGTAATGGTAACTCTTCATGTTATATTTTTTACTAAAACTAGTGTTGTGCGATATCTAACCGATTATTACCGATTCCAATATCTAACCGATTTTTAACGATTCCAATATCTAACCGATTTTTACCGATTCCAATATCTAACCGATTTTTAACGATTCCAATATCTAACCGATTTTTACTGATTCCAATATCTATCCGATTATTACCGATTCCAATATCTAACCGATTATTACCGATTCCAATATATAACCGATTTTTACCGATACCGATACCAATATCTAACCAATACCGATATTTTCCAAGTGGCGCAATCTGCCTTGTTTTTGAGAATATCGGTTTTAAAATATCGGGTAAAATCGGTAATTTAGACGCGAGCCGTTTAATCGGGAAAATCGCGATATCATATCGGTTTCGGTCCATCACTAACTACCACCATATTATTACATCGTTTGAGTTTATCACAGTTAAATTACCCTCATAAAATTGTCAGGATAAATTTAAATTTCATGAGCATTCTCTGACTTTTTGGGCCTGTTTTAAAATTTCCCAACTTTCTTTAATTCCGTTTCCCTGACTTGTTCGTCTTCCGTTAACAAATAAATGACTGGCAGTCGGCGTCTGCTACAATTTCTGTCACAACGCCTTTGAACTCCGTTCATCCGAATACATCTTCATATTACACTGAACAACAAAGAAAATGTTTCGGGCTCAAAATTAGCTGATCACAATGTATTTTTGTCTGCTGAACACGAATATGACAATAAAAAGTGTCGGTTAGTTTTAGTTTTTGAGATACAGTCATAGTGACTGTTCAAGTCATTATAATAACCGATTATCATTTTACTTCAAAACATTAGAAACAGCCCATAATATATTAATGTCTATGTATTATATATTAATGTCTATGTATTATGTATTAATGTCTATGTATTATGTATTAATGTCTATGTATTATGTATTAATGTCTATGTAATATGTATTAATTTCTATGTATTATGTATTAATGTCTATGTATTATGTATCTTGGAAACGGTAGTTATTTTAAAAAAATATTGCCATATTCGTTTTTCTGGACCCAAAAATAGTCAGAAATAGTTCAATTGGGTTAAGAAACATTCCAAAACATTTTGTTTGTTGTTCAGTGTTACTTAAAAATTTTTTTAATAGCAAATGTATATTTGCAAAAATTACAATTCTAATGGATTAATGAATTGATTAGTTTAGTATGCGATAACAGAAGTACGCGTATTTCAAATTAAGCATCCCGTATTTACTAGCCGTCCAGGCCTACGCGCTACGATAACACTGAACGGAGGAAATCCCAATATAGTCCAAGCCCATTAATCGTGGTGGTCAAGGGCCGAGGCCCAATAGTTAGACCCCGTTTAATCCGTTTAAGCTCTCATTATCCCAACAACAAAACGCTAGTGGCGCCTCCTGGAGGTAGACGGGGAAACTCGGAATAGGCCTTGGCTATCACGAATAAACCCAAAACCCTAAAGGCCACCACCACTCTACTATATTGAGTTATTCCTCAAAACTAATTACGTCCAATGGGCCTAGGGGCTAGCGATAGTGGCGACATCCTCCGGAGCTACGACGACTTAGTATATCGTCCGCTACGCTACCAGACACGGCGCAGACTGTAATAGGTCATCGGACGATAACAGAGGGGCGGAGTTATCTGTTTACATGGCGGGATGCGGGGATCGAAGGGTGCTATGTTAGCCTTGGTCTAGTTCGTCTTAGGCCTAACTCTAGTCAGCCTCTCCCAGCGTCAATCTGAACGACGATAATTTTAGGGTTAGCGCTTGTAAAAGAGAGATACTTTACTGTTTATATTGCAGGCGAGCTTTAATTAGCTTTGGTCTAATCTGGAAAACGGTGGATGTCTCTTTTTTAAAAGTTGTTGTTTTTCTCTAGTTCTAGATCTCAATTTTTTTAGGTCACTAAGCCTTTGACTTCATTTGCATTTAAATCGGTTAATAATTTGGTGAAAAACATTGACTGGAATTAGTAATACCCACATTTCACCAAGTTATTTTAGTAACAAAAAGACTTTTCAAAGTCTGATTTTAGTTGAAAACCGCATTGCCTCGAGCCTTTAGTGATTTCAGTCTCACGTGACACGACGTCACAGAGAAAGAAACCTGCACAAAATGGCCACATTGTTCCGAGTTTTATCTGGCATTATTTATGTCTAAAAGCACATTCCATAACCACACATTATACTATATTAGTTAAAACACATTAACTGATTTTAGTTATACCAAATATATATAGCATATTGCTCAAAACCTTACTTTGGCCCAAAACACATTTCTTAAAGGCCTAGGTTTTCTTCTGCCTGTCCCCCTTTAAATTAGGCCAACATGTTCAGCGGTTGGCCTACCACCAGGGTATTTGTGCTCCACTAAGTTAATTTAAAGGGGGACAGGCAGAATAAAACCTAGGCCTTTAAGGGAGAAAACTACAGTGGCCATTATCTACTTTCGCGATATTTCAAGCTGAACTCTTTTAATTTTGTATTTTAACTTATAAAATTAATATTTAAGTGTAGAACAGCCTCTTGTTTAGTGACTAAAATAATTTTGCCAATTTTAAATTTTAAAGTAATTAAGTTATTACGTTTTAATTCGGACCCCCGGAGCTAACCAAGTTGCGAAAGCGCCCAAACTACCCTTTAGTTAGGACCTGATATCTCGTTAATTATAATATTAGAATTATCAAAATAATTTTAAGCACTAGAGGAAGGTTCAATCTAATAAGAAAAATATTATTCAATTACGTAATTGTTAAAACAGAAAAGCTTGAACGAAAAAGAGGCTTATACCGTATTGTTCCCCTTAAAATCCAGAAAAACGTTTCCGATATGTACCAGTTAGCGGTCCCTAAATTAAAAGCTTTGTGTGCAAGTGAAAAAGGATGGCGCAACTGACCTTCTAAAATTTATTTTCGCGTTTTTTGTGTTTTTCATCATAACAGCAATAGTCAAGCTAACTAGAACTTTGCAAAGGTTTTTAAAGGATTGAATTTTTTTGAAATCCAATTTTGAACGGCGCGGCGTTTGGAATGTAGAGCTGAAGAATGTAATGAAAAATGCGGGACATAAAACTTTCAGAGCGGAAGTGACGTTTGCAATAACAAGGAAATCATTCGCTGTCGCTCAACTGCCGGAATGAAGAGAATTCCAGTTATGAACAGGATTCCCCGACTTTTAACTACGTACGCTTATTTTAGCTATTTACTAAGACTGTTTTTACACTCACAAGGAGAGTACCCGAGGTGTTTAATGCCGATTTTGTTCAAAGTCGGCCGTAATGTAGACCGATATGAGATATAAAATTTGCCAAAAGGAGACGTTGCACTACCCATTCGATTTCCCATGGCAACCGAAAATGTTTTTGACCACTTAAAACAAAAATAAGATTTTTTTCCTTATTTTACTCAAAAATTATTACAATTTTTCCCTAAAAATGTACCAATTTACCCAAACTTGATGACATTTACCTAAATGTGGTCCAAATTACCCATTTCGTGATTTTCACACTATTGAAAAATTTTCCCATGCTTTTTTAAACTTTTTAAAATGGATAATTTTTTGTTTTAAGTGGTCAAAAACATTTTCGGTTGCCATGGCAAATCGAATGGGTAGTGCTACGTCTCCTTTTGGAAAATTTAATATCTCATATCAGGAATACATACCTCGAACTAGGAATGGTTATCCTGCCGTATTCCCTATGGTAAGATCTCGGGGACCGTTTTCGGTGACGTGTATGATAAAAAATTCCCCTCCTCGCGCGCGTCTCCCCTCTTTAGGAGTTTTAACCCCGCGCAACCTCCCGTTTTTACCGTTTATTCCCATTCGACCGAAATCCCATTCGACCGAAAGAATTTTAAAATGTAGCCCAATTGGCGGGGTGATTTGGTATTTTATTTATAAGGTATGTACTATCGAAGATCCATGTTTAGGTTAGGTTAGGTTAGGTTAGGTTAGAGTTGGTTAAGTTTACTATTTCAGTTTTGGTTCAGTTACTTTTCTTGACTAGGTGAAGATAAAAATATAATTCATGCTCATTCCAAAAGCCAATTTATATAGCAGCGTTCGGTCGAATGGGACACATAAAAGCGTTCGGTCGAATAGGACACCTCAAAAACCGCCTTCGGTCGAATGGGATTTCGGTCGAATGGGACTAAAGCGTTTTTACAACTGTAGTTTTGTTGTCAATTAAACTCGGTAACTCTGGGGAGTTCAGGATATTTTCGTTCGGAGATTTTTAAGCCAATGAAACTCGTAAGAAAAAACACGTATGCTCTGACGTCAAAATGACTTAAAAAAAACGGTCCCCTAGATAGAGACTAAACTCGGCCGATATAATCATTCCAAGTTCGAGTTATGTATTCCTGCTCATATAGGTCTACATTACGCCCGACTTTGAACCAAATCATCAATAAACACCTCGGGTACTCTCCTGGAGTGCCACCTCTAATCAGATAGAGAGATATAGCAGAAGTATTCACTAGCAATACTTTTTAAGGCGGGAAAGAAACTAGCAAGGGGGTACTCGAGTGGTTTTGAGAAGACTGGTCGACTTCAGCGCCACGCCGTGGTCGAGTTGTCAATTTTACAAATTCGTGATTTTTTTAAATAAAAATAGGTCGTGTATTTTAAAATTTTACTACTTGAAGCTTCGGAAATATGTTTTTTTTTTGTCTCATAAGCTTATTTACATTTCCGCAAAGGCTTAAAGTCAAAAGATAACGCAAAATTTCTGGCAAAAGGGCCGCAGAATCATTTGAATTTCGCTATTACTAGCAAGATAAAATATCTCTCCCACCTTTTTTCGCCGCCAGATGTCAGTAGGGGAGGCTTCCCCAAAATAGCGGCTTATTAACGAATGTAAACCCGGGCAAACCAACGGGACTAATGAGGTACAATATGACACAACACTAAAGCCTCTCCCTGAAGAGGACTTCCCACCCAAACAGAGCCTGCTTCTAGCGACCGCGCCCAAAATCCACCTTCTGTTCAATTTTTGTTCCCGCCTTTTAAAGCCCTATTTTATTCTTCGCGGCACGTTTTTCGCCGCCAAAGGCTTAAGAACGTTTCCAGATAAGTATACTGACATAGTGGTCTGCTTAATTTGACATTTTATTTAATTTTTTTTCGCCGCCAACTTATGAACCATTAATTTGAACTGACAAATTATATTGAAGTTGACACGATATTAGTATTCTGATCAAATATATTTATATAAAAACCTCGAAAGATGTGTAGTTTTAAGGGGTATTAGTATTTTAATTATTATTAAAATCTACTTTTGAAATTAAATGTCAAATTTAAAGTAACAGCAACGACGTATTAAAAGTGCATGCCAGCCTTGTTTTAAATACAAGGTAACTAAGACTTCACAATGGACTAAAAGCTCTTAATTATTCTATATGTATTAGCGTGTTATTTAGTCTATGGGAGCTTGAGTGCAAAGTTCGATATATTTCAAATCTTTTTTGCTGTGTGGATGCTCTTACTTAAAATATGAATACGCCATATCTTCAGTGGCGTAGTGAGGGTGGCACGGGGGGCGGCCCATCCCGGGTGCCACCCGTTTGGCCGTGATTTGGGGGTGACACCCCACCGTTAAGAAAATAAAAACTTACACAAACTAGAGACTAGTAAGTAGCACACCACGATAACCGCCCCGGGTGTCACCCATGTTAGCTACGCCACTGCATCTCCTGACTAGTTAATAAAGTTCTGTGGTGCTTTATTTTAAAATAATGGCGACCGTTTTAACCATCTTTTGTTTTTCAAACAAAACATTTCAGTTAGTAAATACAAGAGTCACTTGCTAAATTTCTCACCGCCGTGGGTCGCCACTGTCGGCTAAACTATGCTTCATCAGCGGAAGAAATCAAAACCTATAGCTCCGGCGTAAAACTAACGTTTTAGTCCGAGCACCAGAATTACCGCGGGAATCGTAAAGCCGCCGATAGATGGCGCTGAGTTCAATCAAACGGGTAAATAAAAAGTCGTCCGCAATCAAATCAATTCGTTCTGGGGCGCAGTCGCTGATAAAAGGAATAAATTCTGGCGGACAAAGAAAGATTAAGCAAAAGCGCCGATAAAAGAAGACCAAAGAAGCGAGAAGGACAAACATTTACTTATCTAATATCGAGCGAATCAGTTATACACGGGCTCTGTATGCAGTGCAGTCCTTTTCAAAGGACTCACCAGCGCCCCCTGTGGGCTATTGGCAGCAATATTGCCGCGTACCGCCACGGATAATAAAGATAGTGGCGAGGGGTTGAAAACCGTCATCAATCTGTCAGTGCTGTCCTTATAAAAATTATACAGAAACAACGTTTCAATGGGCATACGAGCTAAGCCTTTTCCATAAAAGTTCGTGATTGAACTAGCGGTGCCCCAAGCAGACGATGGATTAACTCAGTCTGCTTTGAGGACAACTGACTGGCGGTCATGAACCTAGCGGGAATTGGCTTAGCTTATTTTTCAAAACAGATTTTGGATGATGATAACCACATCGTCTTAAATTTTATTATAGAAGAAACATTTAATTTAATTTAAACCATATTACTAAAATTTATTAGTTATCAAGAACCACATTCCTTACAGGGAAAGTGTTATTTTACTAAAAAAAAACATTTTTTTTTATTATTAGTTGAAGTTTTATTTAACACATTCCCCGAATTATTATTAGGTCAAATAACATTCTAAAAACCTTATTTAAGTATTATTTGGACAACAATTTAAAAAATCTTATTTTTGTTCCAAAAACACATTCTCAAAAATGTTATATTTAAAAAAAAAATCACATTGCTCAAAGCTTTATTGTATATCAACATTATTTTGGTAAAGAAAAATCCATTTTATACACAATATCAATTTTTTCTCCAAAAACAAATTTCCTTAAACTTTAGTTCAGTGAAATACTTTCGGTAAAATTAGAGGTAAGCACTTGAATCACGGTAGACTGTGCAGTCGTGCTCGTATAAATAACACGCTCTATTATCAGGACGCCTAGGATAAATAAGCGTGTCTAGGATCTCAAAACGCCTCGTCTACTCTACTTCGCTTTACTTAAAAATAAAGCGCACTAGCTCCGCCACTCGGTACCTTCCCGAGTAATGCGTTCTTATCGTGAGGCCGGCTATTTTGGAATGGGCGAGTAGGGCCTTAGATTTATCTTTCTGGTTCGCGCTATTCATGACCATTACTTCCCCTTTTCGGAAGAAATCTACAGTCCGAGTGGGAAAAGGTCGTTACTCTGATTTTTTCCAAAATTAACCCAAAAAACTGAGATCTTCCAGATAAAATATTGAATTTATATTAGATAAATAATTCAAATTGTTGTAGCATTTACAGAATAACACAAGCAGGGAAGGTCAAGTTTCCATCAATACCCACCGGTGGCGCGACCATGTAAATCATGAAACCCATTTTAAAAGCTTAAAATCGCCAAGCCCATTTTAAAAGCTTAAAATCAGGTAACCCATTTTAAAAGCTTAAAATCATGAAACCCATTTTAAAACCTTAAAATCATGAAACCCATTTTAAAACCTTAAAATCATGAAACCCATTTTAAACTTTTAAATTACCCGAAAAACTCATTTTTGGAGAAAACACATTCCCGCACTAAAGTAGCGAAATTAACATCCACGTAGTTCCGTAAGCCTCGGTCAAGAAAATATCGATTTAGTTGCGACGGCCGCCGTTGGCGCGCTGGCCTCCTCTGGCGATGTACAATTTGGGATTTCTACCCCGTCTGTTTACGCGTCTTACTTCCGGCCCGGCAATCGATATTTCGGCGTGAAAGGGTCAAAGGTAAACTACACGATCCAGTTCGAACTCGGCCCGTATCGGGATCAGTTTGATTAATGGTATAAAAGGCCTGCTGGTTGTTATTCTTAAACCGTCGATGCGTTCCTCGAGATGCCGGCGAAGACAAAGCGGCGCGGAGTGAGGAATCTAGACAGAGACCTATTCATCCGTAATAACGCGAGCCGACTCTTCTTCATCCTACCCTCACAACCTTTTTGATCGATGAGCGCCATCTACTCTTACGGAAAGGAAGTACAGTTCGTGGACTTTGTTGTAAGACAGACATTGACTAAACTTTCCGTTGCATCGAGGACTTTAAAACTCCCTAAAAAGTCCTTTAAATGAAATCGAACTTTTAAAGCAAGTGTCGGCTCTATTGTTGCCCTCTGTATTTTTGATTGGGTCTATGTAACGAAGATGGCTATGATTGCTTAGATCGCCGGGAAGGTGCTTCCATCTATTATCGACTTTCAAAAACGTATTGTCATTTATTTGAAAGTCAACGATGACGTGATTGAAACAAGTTATTGCAGAAAAGTCAATCCAAGCTAAGTTGACTGCGCACGTGATTACGCAAAGCCAATCAAAGGAAGGGGTACGTCGATGCACCTACTTTTGAGGGAATAATTTGCTTGCTTTCAATTTCGACGAAACTCGACGTTAGTGACATCTCTCGCTCGCCAATGATACTAACCTTAAAATAGGAGCCGACACTTGCTTTAAATGATATCGTTATCCAGTTTGAGACTTTCGAAAACACTATATACCAAAAGTTTAGTTTTTAAAGAAAATAAGTCTTAACTGGTAATGAACATTATTCCTATTTCCTCCAAGTGGCGGATTTTGGAAACTGTTGAATAGAATTGAAGTCACTTGATGACTTAGGCGTGTTAGCCTAGCTGATTATTATTATTATTATTATTAAGCAGACAATATTTTAACCGAGCTTCTATGCAATTTTTCAGTCATTGAAGAATAGGCTTCGTGCGTTGTTTAAATTTTGGTCATAAGTAACGCCGCCTACCGACCGAATTTTAAATTGAATATATGGAAGCTGTCTGCTCAATCAAAATTCCATCTATGAACAGCAGCTGAACGTTCAACCGAAAAACCTCGAAATGCAAAATTCGTCTGCTATTTTTCACATAATTAGTTGATGGTTATTAAGGCAGATGGCGCTATATTTCCTAAACTCGAAGCCAAGCATCTTTTGAAGTAAATTAATGATAAGTGCATGGAAACCCTGCTAAAATATCGTCTGCTTTTCCAATTCTATTAATCTGCTTTCAAAATCCGCCGCTAGGAGGAAATAGGAATAACGTCCATTCTGATAGACGTAGAATCTATTTCAAGTACATTTTCAAATGCAGTGTTGATTGACCATGAAGTGAAAGGTAATCTTTGATATATTAAAAATTTTAAAGACTGCCGTAGATGGTGCCAAAATAAATATTAAAACTTCCCATTAGCATTCTTATCAAATACAACAATATTCAACGTCCGTGAATATAAAGTGTTTCAATATCTTACGCATTTATACAAACGTCGAATGCTAAGGAGCTTCATTCTACTGATGCACAAACGCAACTCTAGCATAAACTACGAAGAATCTAGTTTTAAACTAGGTCGTCACTAAAAGTCGGAACGGACATTTCTGGCAGAAACTTGTCACGCTTCGTATGATATTTAATGTATAAATTAAAATAGACGAGTACAAGTACAATAATATTTTGGAATTACTTTTATTTCTTGATAAACCACATCAAAAACCCAGTATGTGCCAAATGTCTATTATCTGAATTCCCAATAAATGCGGTTAAACATTTTCTTATTTTGGCAAACTGGTTTTACCACGTGAGTGTCGAAGATTCTTTTGTGAAAACAGTAATTCTCAACTTTATTTGTTTCATAGAAATATTCGTTTTTTTGTACATTTTTTTGGAAATGGAAAACCAATGCATTCCATTTTCTCTATTTGTTGGAGCGCGTGATTTGCACGCGCTTCAATTAGCGATTTCAAGCTGACACTGCTATAAACAAAGAAACTGAGAGCAGTATGGAAATTTAGTCCCGGAATATGTCAGGGCTAGTCACTTCCGGTAATGTTATGTCGTAGGACTAATTGAAATATTATTAACAGCGAATGGTTCCTGATTATTCCACGGGTCGGTCACGCCATTAGCGGCGAACAATTCTTATTGCATAGTAATTTGACTGGTTTCCCACGCGAGCTACGGATATAAGGCTGAGAAACTCAACAATACGACCACGAGATACCAAAAGGGGAGGACCTTTTCAAATTTCATCCAAATTCGAAGTTCCTTGATACGCCGCAAACGAACTTGGCGCTGCGTGTAACTCCCAGATGGAATTAAAAGATCAAAAGCCCAAGGGTCGTCTAGCCTTAGGTTAAGGTTTATTTCTAACATAGCATATAGGTACTTATTCACCGAGACAGCCGTACTGTACAGACTCTTCCAACAATATTCAACCCCGAAAATAGATCAGAACAAACACGGCAGTGGAAAGAGCCCAAACAAAGGGTATTATGCCCCGACCCTGAGTGCTCTCAGAAAGGCAGTCCCTGCTCTCTGAGTCACCATCAGTGAACCCATCTCGACCTCGAGTCCGGTTAATAACCAGGTTAAATGACGGAGGAAAGCTGCCTCCAGTGTTCAAAACAATCCACTTCAAAGAAAGAATAACATAGCCGAACGGGTTAGGCCAATTCACAAATTGGACCAAAGAATCTTTAAATGGGCGCACTCGAATCAGGAATTATTTGAACTCGGTAGGCGTGTCTTTAAAATAAGGGGTGGTGCTCAATTATTTATATTCAAATTTCGATCAATCATCACATGATCGAAACTAGCTTTGCGAAGCTATTTGGGGTCATTTGTTATGTTTGATACATGTGTAGTAATGACGTCATTTCTCAGGTTACTCATTCCAAAGTCTCGTTTGTAATACCTTTGAAAAGCTAGTTTTAAAACTCAGTAATTTTCTGTTTGCACAAGACGCTTTCGTAACAGTGGCGTCGCTAGGGTGTTTTAGGCGCCGCTTGAGCCACCTGAAAAATTTCTGAAGCGCCACCTAAAACTCTAAATTTTCCAATTCTTTTGGCGAAAAGTTTCTTCAAAGTTAAAAATGGTCATCAAGATTTAATTTTTCCAGTCGGCCTCAATGTTTCAACTTTACAAACCTTTTTGAGAGCCCCCCCTCCCCCATATCACTCAATGGGACGCCCCTGACCAGTGCTTACGGCTTAAGCGCCAACAGTTTTGAAATCCTGGTGACGGCACTGTGAATCTAACTAAATGAACTAGATCGTTCCCCGTAAAAACAAACGCTTTTCCGAGTCCCTCAATACACATTTTAGTCAATATTATTTGTATAAAATTGATCTGCAACGTCTGAAATAGGGTACAGTTGGCCAACTAAGTCGTCATTTCGACACTCCCTCTGAACGAGAGCGACATCTAGCGGTTTAAATCGATACTAACGCGGCCAACGTCGCTTTAAATCGAAGAAACGTGCTAAGGGTATAAAAAAAGTTGTTTAAGACTTTGGGCACGCTCGATGACAAAAAAAGCGAAAACTCCAAGAGAGGTCGCTCTTAAAATCTAACGTAACGTTACGGGTAGGGGGCGCTCGTTCTATCACTTCTTAGCGCCTCCACTGACATCTATTGGTTAATCTTTTCAGCGGTCGACACGAGAAAGGTGGAGTGAAAAGTTCGACAGTCATTTTCTAAAATAGGAGCCGGCAAAGGTGCTTCGACAAAAGAAAAAACAGAAATGGCACTCCAGATTTTATTTTACCCTTCATTTCTTTTCCTATGGCTCTTCGCTATTTTCACGTACGCCCTTATTACGAAACTACTATATTGATGTCTCCCAAATAGGGTTGATTCTCTAGTCAAAAAGCCAGTTTATCAAATGATTGAACCAGTTTATTTATAGAAAAAGCTACTAGATCATTATTTCCTGGGACTAGTTTATTAATTATAATTTTGCAAATTGGTCAAAGAGAACAAATCTAAATTTCTTTGGAAACATCAACCGACTGTTCCCAAAGGCTGGTTTATTAAGCCAAAACCTAATTTCCTAGTTTTTAAAAAGTTACACCAAACCGTTGAGCAACTAGGTTGTCCAAACAACTTGCTTAAAATCACTCCTTCAAGTGGAGCTATATGATGTACCTTGGCAATCTTGTTTCCTTTCTTTGGGCCCGTGCAAGATTGATTCGAGCTCAAGCGCAATTTGGAGTGAGTGAGAAGAAAAAGCTTGAAATAGTGAAAATAGTTCACGCGGACTTCTCCAGAAAGAGAATGGCATTTCTTTTTACTTCTGTGACATAAAACAAGGGGGCGTTAAATTGATAGACTTGGTCTATCGGCGTCGGCCCCCATTCAATGGTGGTCAGTCCAGACATTAGGTTAATGGCTCCCTCTGGGGCTTTTCTGATTAAATTGAACGGACGCTGCAAATATCCATCAATAGATTCGCTTTCTTTGCAATTTAGTTACGACCCAATTGTGCAAAACTCTAGAAAATAACCAGGATTCAGGTTGAATAAAATAGCTCGTGACTGAAAAGACTTATTTGTCCTTCAGGAGGATTTTTGGTCCATTTCCTAAAAATAACGTTATATTGACCATGAATTCTATAAGCGAGTTTCAATAATATTTGACGCACGTGCGGTTAGATGAAAAAGCAGACGAGGATGCTACTTTGACCTCAGCGTGACCAATAACACTCAATTCAATTGAAATTAGAAATCATCAATATAACACATTGTAACATTTTTGGAAACTAGGAACTCCTTTACGCAACTAAGAACGTAAAAACGTCTGTAGAAGGGTTAGCTATTTATCTGTTTTGCGATACTAACTCTTGTCATGGTAAAAAATGATACTTGATAATAAATAACTAAAATTAAGATTAAAATATGGATGCCGGTATTAACATTAAAGGCTTCAATAATATTTGTAAAAAGTTAATTTTTATAACATTAAATAAAATACTTTTATCGTCGTAAGTTTTCTGAAATTTAGTTATTTATTATAAAGTATGAAGTTTATCTGTTTTGTGTAAAGGATTTTGATTGTAAGAAAATTTTGTCAATTTAATTTTTTAAGGATTTATATGGATTTTGGATTTAAAATCCGGTTTCCAATATTTTATTTATTTTATTAAAGATTTTAGACAGAATTTATATCGCATTTAAGGATTTAACAAATAAATTTTAAAATTTCTAAGCCTGGTTTCTAAGATTGTTTTCTAAGTGTGATATTGTATTCATTTGCGAAATTAATTACTTATTTAATTTAATTATCATGATTCAGTTCTATAATATACTAAGCGTTCTCCGCGGACGTTTTTTATTGAAACGGCTTCAACTGTCTCTTTGAAACAGGCTTTAAAGCAAGTGTCGGCTCCTATTTTAAGGTTAGTATCATTGGCGAGCGAGAGATGTCACTAACGTCGAGTTTAGTCGAAATTGAAACAAGTTGAGCAAGCAAATTATTCCCTCAAAAGTAGGTGCCTCGACGTACCCCTTCCATTGATTGGCTTTGCGTAATCACGTGCGCAGTCAACTTAGCTTGGATTGGCTTATCTGCAATCACGTGTTTCAACACGTCATCGTTGACTTTCATATAAATGACAATACGTTTTTGAAAGTCGATAATAGATGGAAGCACCTTCCCGGCGATCTAAGCAATCATAGCCATCTTCGTTGCATAGAACCAATCAAAAATACAGAGGGCAACGATAGAGCCGACACTTGCTTTAAATTTGACAAAATCTAAAATTAAAAAGCTTGAATAAAACCTCCAAAGGCTGAAAAGCGCGTGAATTGAAAACAACACCTTTATTTGTAGAGGTAACAAATTGAATCGGTGCCTACCAAGAGGAAAGGTAATTTTCATCTCCCACCGGCCTGGAAATGGAGATGCCTAGCAGCCCACTCAAAATCTTGATTAGATTTATATCAAGGCCTGACTCATTGCTTGGAATTCAAGATATACTGCCTAAAACTTGTCGCGGGGGTTGCAAAGGGTTACGCTTAAGCTAAGGCTTAAGCCTCGGTTGAAACGGTACAACGTATATGTAATTGCAATCCCGAGCTCTCACCCTTCAAAGTGTTTTATTAACACGTCACAAACAGATGTCGCTTTATACGAGTGAAAAGATTTCGAATTCTCTCCCCGTCGCGGCCAGGGGCGCTTCGGTCGCCCGCTCTCGCCGCGAAAGTGTAGCCATCTATACAATGGCTATTCCAACAAGAAACGTGTTTCGAGATATATTGGGCTTGTAAAACTGCCCGTTTTCGGTCTAGCGGAAAAATCCAGAATCCAGAAAAGCTATTTCAACTTTCACGTTATCTTTAAGCCTTTGCTAAAATGGAGGAAATTTACTTCATTTTAACGAAACACTGTCCTTGTTTAGATTTGTCTCAAAGACAGGACCGAGTGTCAAAATACCTTCACCGAATCTAAGTTGACAACGTCTTAAGATTACAATAAATTAAGATTCACCCTTAATTAAGACGGCTGCCTTTAATACCGACTCAATTCGCTAAATGGCGCTTTGCACGTGGATGTAGATCAAATATGCTAGCTATCGACCAGCGGGCTCAATCCGATTGGCCATTTAGAATCATTGATAATGTATGATTAATTATCCGTTTTAGAGTTAAGTTAGTTTATTGGAGAACGTATTATAATAATGATGAAATACGCAAATCTTCATTCAAACAAGCGATAATTCTAGGTAAACATTGTTGTCCAACCCGATTGGACAATTCGTAAATTGCTTCGAGTTTTTTTTAAATTTATTTAAAGCTATCCCGATTTATCGCGTTAAGACTTTGATAAGACTTAAGGCAGGAAATTATATATTATACCCTAGGAATGTCTAAGGTAGACAATAGTGTCCCTGATGGTTCTCATGGAAACGGGCGTGGTTTAAGGCTCAGATTTTCACTCCGGACGGTGGACATCCAATACATTTGAAAATTCATGTCTTACAATTGTTAGATTAAGCCCCACCAGTTTCTAAAGACGCATTCGTAACACAGGCCCGTCTTAAGACCTTTTGGAGCCCTGGGCTAAATAATTTCTTAAGACCTTTGCGATAACCAACGGTCAGCCTTTATATGTCCATTATCTAAATTCAACTACGCAATAACCAAACCAAAGCTTTTAATTTCAATAAGTATAACATAGGCCTACTGAAAATAAAATTTTTACTGACAGCGGTTAGGTTTTAGAAATTGTTGGTACCGTATGATTAGTTAGACGTAACTTAAAGGTAAATATTATTTATGCTAATTTAATATTTTGTAACTAAATAAACCCTAATCCTTAGAGTAATAATCAGCTAGGCTAGGCTAATACCCAAGGCACCACCCTAGGCCTAAGTCATCGAGCGACTTTTAAAGCCTTTTAATTCAAGTGGCCGGGTTACAATGCGTAGGAGGGTGGTGGCAAGCCCTGCAAGCCACGCGAGCCAACAGCTCCCTACACTAACTATTACCTTTAACCTCTACAAGTTTTTATGGAAGGGGAAACCGAAGATCTCGGTGGAAAACCCCTTAAACCAGTGGGGAGAGAACTTGCAAACTCAACGCGGAAGGAGTTGTTCCGAGTTTTCACCCAGTGCCACAAGTTGGGATCGAACCCGGCTCCTCTTGCTGCGAGACGAAAGTGCTAACCACTCCGCCACCCCACCTTTTAGAGGTTGTATGGCTGTCCTTTCCGGGGCCCCAAAACTGAATGGGGCCCCTGGGCTGTAGCCCATTTAGCCCATGCCTTAAAACGGCCCTGTCGTAACACAGTGCCAAATGACCTATGCCTAACCCTAAAGCTTGTATATATTTATATTTATATTCCATCGAAGAGAAGACAATGAAAATTATAAAGTTAAAGTTGAAAAATGTTTGTTAGCCAAAGCACATCGATCAAATACCGAATTTGTTCTCCATTCACACTGAACAACTCGGCTGGCCAACGTCGTTGGGCTAACACGTGAATAAACCTTGGTAAAGTAGGAGGTTTGCAAAATATGACTCGAATGCGAGCAGTAACTGTCCATTTGGTATAAACGGAGCGTGATAAAGAACTATTACACACAATTTCCTACGATTTTTTTCACTCGATTAAGTGCCAGTAGAACGCGAATTTCCTATTAAACGTGTTTTTTATTTCATCCTGGACGTCGGCTGCACTTTTTTTTAAGGTTCCTGGAGCCAAAACGGCACCGAATAATTCCCAACTAGACATATTGTACTTTATTTTTTCTCCGTGACGTTTTTGTCGCGTAATATGTAGGTCAACGAGTGCCGAGGAACTAAAAATAATGAATATATTCATACGAATTGATTGCTATTGCCAGATTTCATTCATTCCTTCAATTTAATCCGAATTAAAATTTCAAGGTTTTGCTGTTCACCCATTTCGTCATGTACGCTTTCATAATAATAATCAGCTAGGCTAATACCCAAGGCACCACCTTAGGCCTAAGTCATTAAGCGACTTTTGAAGCCTTTAATTCAGGTGGCCGTGTTACAATGCGTAGATTTCAATTCAACTGTGGCGTAAAAGTCATTCTTTCAGGGGACAGTGGTCTAAGTGTCCCACCCTAACCACAATAAAAACTAGTGCTAAAATTAAGTGTAGCTCAAAAGTATAACTCTACGGGAATAAGAATTTGTTGTAAGCAGTGATGAATTGGGGCAGGTTGCTCTGTTATATGTTGTCTAAATAATCTTGATTAACAATTTTATCATCATTTATTTTAATAAGATATATTCATGATTTAATCATACAAGGGTGTTCCAATAAGGAATTGGGTCCCTTAAAAATGAGATAACAAGTAAAAAAATGTTAATGATCTGGAAACCGATATTTTTTAGACTGTAAGTAGTTTCTAATTAAAGCAGGTGGTGACTTCCAACAAAACCCCTATTACAGCGAAAAAACGCCCCCTATCGTAGACACAGCTCAAAATGTTTTAATACGGCATTTTCTCAATTTAACAAACGAATCAAATTACTTCATCTACTACAATCTCTGTTGATAGAGTAATTGTATTTAATTTCGCAGTTTTGACTATGGTCGCCATTTTGTGCAGGTTTTTTCTCGAAGCGAAAAAGCACGGATGACGTCGTGTCACGTGAGACTGAAATCCCTGAATAAACATAATGTAGGCGTGTACCGTATCATATTTTAACTTAAGTTCAATCGAAAAGGTGTTAGCTTTGGGTTAAAATTTGACGCTTGCCTCGGTCCTAAGACGGTGAACGTGTTCAATTGGAGAGACTAGTACTTGAATAGCATCGCAGCATGCCACGCTGCGAATATACCACAGTTATTTAGTCCCCGATTGTAAGCTTCGGAATGCTCAACCAATCGAACCTAATGCACTAGATTGGACCGCGAATTACTACACTAGAGTTAGCACTCATAATTAATTACCGAGATATCTCATAATCAAGTAATTAAGATTATTTAAAAATGTTCGCACTGGATACCCGTTTTATTGTACGAGCCGAATATCACTGATGTCACTACTTTGTAAAGTATTCATTTACTACAATATTTTGTCCGGATAATGGGAACACCACCAACGGGAAATTATCAAATTTGAAATTAATTATTTATTTTCTAATTGCGCATAGTACGAATTCTTTCGGGCAGAAAATTATCAAATGTTTAAAATATTTGGCCCAAATTAAAGCCGAAATATTTCGGGTTTCCGAGGTTTGAAATACCTCAGACCACCCCGTTGGTTGAACTAATCAATAAATATGCTCAGTACAGGGCGTTTCAGGTTTATCAGGTCGCCTTCTAAAGTTAAAATAGTGCAAAGATAAGAGCCAACATTTTTCTCCAACCTAATTGTCCCACCCAGTTTTCAAACCGAGTTGCAATGAATTATTTATTTTTATTTATTGTAAGGGAGAATTGGAAATTACAATATTTTAAATAATTACTGCTAAGCCTTGTTTGTAAAAATCGGGCGTTTTGTTGGCAAGTTAAAAGAGACGGTTTCTTTTCTGACCGAGGCTTAGCTCCAAATATTTAAATCTAATAATTTTCATACACATCATTTGATTACAGAAATCTAAAGGATAATATTAATGTTAAATACTTTTGATAATGTAAATTAACATTTTTTTTAGTAGAAGAGGTATTTTTTAAAGACTTTAACGCGCGAAATCTCAGAGATTATTTCATGGAGCGTGTGTATGCAATGTGTTTCTGGAAACTCGAGTAGTAAAAATGCGTTCACCAAAGAAGTTGTCTCTTGTGAATACCCCTTTAGCAAGATGTGTTTTGTCAAAGACAGTTGGGTTTAAAAGTTCGCTCGTCTGAAAGGAATTGCTCCGCGTTATTTAAACAGTTCCTTAAAAAGGAAACACACTGTACAAGAGGGCGAATCTGTACATTGCATAAAGCCCTAAAGCGCCTTTTAAAAGTACACTTCCTAGCTCCCTCCGCTGGAATTTCTTTTTTAAGCCTTGTCGTCTTTTCTAAGCCTCTAAATCCAGGCAAGGCAGTGCGCGTAAAAGTTTCCATCCATTTTCCAGGTACAAAGAACCGGAGCTTCCATTATATAGTGTTTTGGCATTCTTTTTCCCCGCGAAGGAAGCGAGCTAAGTTCGCCCTTTATCATTTCCATATTTAACTAAGCCTCGGATAAGCCTCGGCCCTTCACCCGAACGCGACGCGTCTTTATAATTTCGCCGAGAGCCGCCGACCGTGAAACGAAACTCCCCAGTCGCCTTTCACGACTCTTTTCAAGTTTCTCAATTATAAAGTACGCTGTCTGCGGAAAATTTTATGCCAACTTGGGTTAGATAATTAAGAAATGGTCTACTCGTTATCAGAAGTAAATATTAAAACTCTATTTTAATGGGGAAGTATCGTTTTCATGGAAAATATTTCAATGAAACCTTGAAAACATATATATATATTCTTTGTGCTATCTAGGAGCAACAAACACAACACCCCACAATCGTGTTTGTGGCTCCTAGGTGCTATTGAAAAGGTTACCATGGAAAAACTACTGTAAGCTACAGATTGTAAAATCCAGAAATTGTGAACGTTTTCAAAATCCGATTCCTTAACTTCGTCACGGAGTTGGAAGTAACGCATATCCGGTGCGCAAGGTTTCATTAAAGAAAATATATAGTTCTTAAGCCCCATTTTCATGCTCGCTGGTAGCGGATAAAAATCGTCAAAATTCGCTTCCGCCACTCGCAAGCGTGAAAATAAAGCTAAAATATCTGTTTGAAACAGATCGAAGCGGAAAGTGAAAAAGCGTATAGCTGAAGCGGATTTTGACGATTTTTACCCGCTACCAGCGAGCATGAAAATGGGGCTTTACGTTACGTAAGCTATATAGCTTATCACCAGTAGCTGAAGTATAGTAATTCTTGGTCCCCTTTTTTACGCGCTGCATTTACTCTTATCCCTGGAATTAGGCTGTGCCTGAATTTCCCTGATTCAGCGTAGAAGTCTGAGCTACGGTTATATTAGTAAATAAAAGCTCTTAAAAATCGTCGACTAAATACGCGATAATCATGCAACATTTCGATTTAAGGCTGCGTCCGTAAACTGCCAGGCAGAAATTTTGCTAATTTTAAAACAAAATCTTCTACCTAGGAATTTCTCCAATATAAATTACGATTGATATCATAGATTTATGCCTTCGAATACAGTAATTACGGTCACTTTAGGGCCCCTTAAAACGATGGGACCCTAGGTTGGCCTAGGCGGAAATACGGCACTGTCTACGTACCCAATTTTTACAGGGTCATTAGCAGAATAGGGATTGGTAATTCACTCTTACGACATATAATACACTTCTGGTGACCGTATATCTCGCTTTGAAGCTATTTGTGTAAAACGTAGGGTGATAAGTAAATGTCCTAAATAGCAAAGGGCAGAGGCGTCCCAATAATTGGGGGTATAGCCCTGCCCCCTCTACGCCAAATGAAATGGCCCGATTTCGGTAACCGCCAAATAGCTGTTCCAGATAAGCCCCTCATTTGAATAATACGCCTTCCGCCAGTTTTAGAAACCGAGGCTTAGCGCGTGAGACGAAACGGCTGGGCCTTGGCTGCGAAACTTAATAAGGCGAAATCGTTCCGCTTCCATAAATAGAACGCCCCCACGCGGTTCGTGCGCGAATTAATATGAGCATTCGAGTCCCACCTATAGCCGTTGGATTTCGACCAAATTCGTAATTTAGACTAATCGTTCGATTAGCGCGAGGTCTCGCCGTCTCTTCGGATTGAACAGGGCCTAGCCGAGGCCCGCTATCTACCCGTATCTAAAGCCCCATCGATCGCTCATTAATATTACTCGCAAAACCAACATTTGTATGTTTATTGACGTATTTGTAAATTTGTGTCAACGGAAATCCAAGAATATTTCAAATAAATCGACTGTGTTTAAAGTTTAATGTTCGCATTTTTCATACCTTGCATATCGCCCAACGTTTCGTATGTATGAAGGTTTGGGGTGTTGGTTTTGATGGCATATATTTAAAGCCACTGAATTTTAGTCTGTTATGGACAATTGACGTAGATAGTACATAGATCAATTTTTAAGATTTAAAATGTTTAATGGAATATTTTTTAATTTATTTTCATTAGTAGTACATTAAATTTGTTTATCCCATTAAGATATTGTATGGTAGGTATTTATTACATAAGGAAATTGGGTTTTGTCGGCTTAGGGAAATTGGGGTGGACGGTTTATTCCACTGGGAAATTAAAATTAAAATCCATATCTCTTTGGAAAATATTTAACTAGGAGCAAAAGTGACATAATTCCTAAAAGTGTGTCAATCGGACCTATTTCTGAATGAATGATACTAGCGAAATACAAGTTGGGAAGGGAGAAGGGGAAGTATGCCTTGGGGAGGGAAGAAAGTTAAAACCAACAAATAACGCCTCCTAGTGAGGAACTAAGTAGCACTGGTCAAAGTTAGTGTATTTTTTTATTTTTCGTCGTTCTGTGGAGACGCTATCGCCATCTACCTACGATATAATAACATAGACTAAAAAAAATCCAGAAAGGTGACAATAAATAGTCTTTTATGTGGTCGATCTCGAGTCGAGCATTCATTAAAGGGAAACGGCCAAGCTTTTCCAAATATGGCCTTATTTCCGTATCAAAAGATTAACAAGACGTTCAATATACTAACACGTACCTTTTTTTGTCTTGAAAAATAGCTTTTGGCCCAAAAAGTTGAAACGCCAGGTGTTTGGGTTTGAATTTTCGCCGCCATCTTAGGGGCTGCCGCCAGCGCCCCTAACCCCGTATGAGCGATTTGCGAACTATCCTAACTTTTAAAATCGCGCAATTTAGGCTTAGGTCTCTTATAACTGGAACGCGCCGCACGTGCAAAACAATTTTTTCGCGTCTTCAGCAGCGCGCGCTTTTACGTTGTTTTTCTGTCTCACCGATTTCTCACCAGGGGTCGCGGCGGACGCGCGCTTTTCAATTTCCCGAAATTCTTTTTTATTAAAAATTAACTACTTAATATTTTTTTACGTGGTTTTCGCCATAAATCTTAGCTTTTAACGGGCTATAGGGCTATCTAACTGGTTATAGCTTGACCGTTCCCCTTTAAGAAGGGGTAAAACACTGGACAACTTAACATTTCGGATGAAAACAAGTCAATTAAGCCCAAAAGTTATTTAAAGATAATATAAAAACAGTTTGTTAAACCTTTTATGTCGTATACTTAGCTCAAATTTATGTACGAAAAGACACGTGAGAAAATATTTTCGAAATATTTCAGATTCGTGGCGACAATAATCACTCACCAACAGCAAACCGCGAGAGCGTGTTTGGAGGTGGGAATCTGGAGTCAGGGAGATAACCTTAGCTAAAGATCAAAGGTCACCGCGATATTTTAAGATATGTAAAAGATAATCGTTTTTACACGGATCGTAAGTTGGATCGTATTTTATCGTAAAATCGTATTTTTGCCGTACGATCCAGCCTTCGGGTCTTTTATCGTACCGAGGGTTCAACTATCGTACAAATACGATCCGGATCGTACATCTGGCAACTCTGTCCGAATAGCTCCTTCCACGTTGAGTCGGCAAGTTCTTTCCTCATTGGTTAGAGGGGTTTTCGCACGAGTTCTTCAGTTTCCCCTTTCCATAAAAATGTATAGAGGTTAACGGTAAAAGTAAGCGTATGGAGCTGTTGGCTCACGTGGCACGAAGGGTTTGAAATTTAACCCGGCCACCTGAGATTAAGTCGCTAGATGACTTTGGTCTTCGGTGGTGCCTTTGCGGGTTTCATACCACTATAGGGAAAGCGATTTTCCAGATATTTCCAGGTCTTCCCATGGATGTTTCACTGATTTTTCCAGGTGCAAAGGCATCTAACGTTTTAAGATAACCTATGACGACGCAAACCTTACCCAGTATAGCTCTCAAGGTCATTGCTAACTTATCCAATATTTTCTTGGTATAGGGTTAATCGTTTCATTATTGATATTGAAACGAAATTGGTTTCATATTACTATATATGAGTCAAGTAATAATAATAATCAGCTAGGCACCACCTTAGGCCTGAGTCATCTATCGACTTATAATGCCTTTAAACAGGTGGCCGGGTCACAATGCGTAGGAGGGTGGTGGCAAGCCCTTCATGCCACGCGAGCCAACAGCTCCCTACACTCACTATTACCGTTAACCTCTACACGTTTTTATGGGAAAACAAATCTTAAATACGAAAAACTTATTAATGTCAATTTGTATTCTTTAGGGCGAAATTTCATAACCCTCGTAAATTCCCCTGATTTTTACAAAAAAAAAATAGGAATTTCCCTGTATTTTCTGTCGACAATCTAATTCCCTTATATTTCCACGTTTTCCAGGTCAGTATGAACCCTACTTGGGTATTAGTTTAGCTGATAATTATTATTATAATAATTAATAATGAAAACCGTTCGAATTTGAGCGGTCGGTGGTTTTTATAAAACAGTTAATTTCGTAAATTTTTAATCTACCTAATTAGATTTTGAATAATTGAAACGTATTAAAACCTCAAATCACAACCAAACCCAACGTAACGAAATAGGCCAACTGACTAAAAGCAGTAGAATCGCTCTCGATCGGGAAATAATCCACTTAACAACGACCAAGAGAAAAAGGTTTTGTTTTCGCGTCATCCATTATTGCGTATGTCAGGCGAGGCAGGCAGGGTGCATTTTAATTAGGCGCGTTTGAAAAACGAGTCTGCACGCTTGACCTTGCGCGACAACCAACCCTTTTTCATAAATAAAAGCCATCACGGTAAGAAAGCAAAACGCGACCCGCCAGTCGCGCCCGTTCTGAGTTATGGCTCACTTATTGGAACGGTTAAGCCTCGGCTAGTTGTACGCGCTACGGACGTGATCGGCGCAAAGGCTTAAGCCGATTTCTCACGTTTGAATCGGCCAGCGTTGGACATTTTAATTACAAGGCCGCGTGTAGATGGCGTGAGCAACGATAAAAATGGTAACGAATGTTACAAGTATAACGTCGTAACTCGCCTCTTTCAAAGGAATCAGTATGGGGCTCTGAACCTAGAAATCAATTCGATGATACTTTTACATATCCCATAATTTAGTACGTTTTGCAAAGCTTGATTTAACCAGAGTATATGCTATTGAAAACTCGTCCGCTAACACCCGTTACGACGGGTTTTTGACGTAACTAGCGACAGTTATCCTGCTTCTGTTAACCCTAGTGGCAGGATTGTTAAATTAGGTAATCCAACATAAATATGGATATTAATACCCCTCGTTGCGCGAATACGTCTGGAATATTTCAGAGGGACCTTGAAATGAACATTACAAACTAAAACACAAAATAAACTAAAATAATTCGTTTGGCGAGTCCAGGGTAAGTATAGAACGGTTAATGCCGAGATTACCACGTTGACGTACATTTGGTGATTGTTTAGGATCATAATACTAAAAATACGCTATAATGAAGCCTAAAAATAATAACCTATATTCAATATTTATTGATCAATTTCAAATTTAGGCAATAGAAAATTATAAAATGGATTAATATAACACGCGCAGGTACCTTTAATAGGAATTCAACAGAAAATAGGCAAAATTTTAAATTCCCGCCGCTGATTTACCGGAAATCCATGCTAGTAAATTTCCGCCAAATGAACTAAATATTTAGCATTTCTTAACCTGCAACTGACGTCGTGAGTATAACGAGTCCTACACTAACGTCATTTCAATAGTTTCACATCAAGCGGAACTTAAAAGTGCACAAAAAATATAGGCTAAGCCTTCTATAATTATATCAAGGTGAAGTTACCCTTAGAAAATTAACCGATGGAGAAAAAATGCTTTGTTAGACGCGACTTTTAAAAGATGGCGTTAGAAAAACGGAAAGTCGTCTATATTTGCTAAATAAAAAACGCGATAGAAAAAGCTATCGGGAAGAACGGTTTTTGTTGGTGCTGAGGTCCGAAAGGAAAAGTCATTAGTCGCTTAGTTCTTCTCCGCGTCGGCGGAGGGCGCTCGGAACAAACACGAAACTTTCTTGGTATTTTGGCAAACAAAAGAAGCGCCCTCTTCATTCCGTTCATTTGATTAACGCCCGCTTCCCGCAGATTCGATTTTAGCCCCCTCTGCTGATAATCAATGAAACTACGCTCCGTCCGAACCCCGGGAAGTATCAGGGCTGCCAAATTAAAACGAAAATAGCCAAATATCACGAGAAAATAGCCAAAGAAGATAAAACCTTATTAATGGTAATCGTCTGCTAATACAATTTGTTTCTAACGTACCTAGTAGCTGTTAAACGTGCTGGCAGAAATATTAAATTATTTCATACTCCCTTTAAAGCAAGTGTCGGCTCTATCGTTGCCCTCTGTATTTTTGATTGGGTCTATGTAACGAAGATGGCTATGATTTCTTAGATCGCCGGGAAGGTGCTTCCATCTATTATCGACTTTCAAAAACGTATTGTCATTTATTTGAAAGTCAACGATGACGTGCCAATCAAAGAAAGGGGTACGTCGAGGCACCTACTTTTGAGGGAATAATTTGCCTGCTTAACTTGTTTCGTTTCAATTTCGACTAAACTCGACGTTAGTGACATCTCTCGCTCGCCAATGATACTAACCTTAAAATAGGAGCCGACACTTGCTTTAAGATTATTCCACAGAAATTTTATAATTAGAATTAGGTAGTTTATACGCTCTACGTACACGTTTTATTTCTTGGTGCTTAATCTTAATAATATCCTAAAACATATTTAACAAAGTGGGAATGCCAAAAGAACAGGGATGTAAGAAGAAATTTTCGCCGCTAGTGGCGTGACTATACTAGACGTCTTCTAAGAAGACGACACCTTTTTATCTCATTGGTAGTCTGAACATCGTGTTTTTATTACAATAGAGAGGTTAAGCCAACACCAGAAAATGTCCAGAAAACGTGTAGAGGGAACTTGTAGAAGGTGCAGGCTGTACACACAAAGGTACGTCTGCAATCCTACAAGTTCCCCCGTTCACGTTTTCGGGCGGTGGCTTAACTTGTCTATTAGTGGTCTTGACGCCTTTTTTGAATGAAAATAAACACACGTCTGCTAATTTTTTCAGTAACCAAATATCAATAACAGTTTAAAAACTTTTAACCATTATAAAAAATAACGTGAATAAAACATGACTAAAATATAAATATTTATTTCTATTGCGAAATTTATTTAAAATACTAATATTTCATAAATAATAATATGCGGATATTTAACTGAACTAGCTGATCTCTCTAAGAGTTTTATTTTAGGGTTTAATCGCATTAATTTGCGAAAAAAGTAGCCAAAAAGGCTGATTCGGATTTTCACCAGGCAGCCCTGCAATAGAACGTAGATGCGGCATAATTCTTTGATCTTTTCGCGCGTTCCGAAGCTTCGCGAAAGGCAGGGTTTTCTCGGGGGTCAGGCATCGATTGCTTTATTTTTCGGATCGGAAACACGACTGGCCACCGAGTAACTCTTTCCGATACCAGATGGCGACACCAAAGCGAAATTTTTATTTTCGGTTGTTACGCAGTCAGATCGTGCCTGAGAACAAACCTGATGGTGCCGAGGTGACCGAGGCTACTAAGGTCGCCATTGCCTCAAATCGCAACTACGGTAATAAAAGTTTGTAAGTACAACGGAGAGATTAAGCCGGACAATAAAACGTGTAGGGAGTACGCAAAAAACGTGTCTAACATCCTGAATGTGTTTTATCATTTACAATTATAATTGGTATGGGCCACGTAATAATTTTAAGATTATTTGTCCACTCTTTATGACCATAGTGGTATTGGTAATTACAAGTTAACAAGCTAAGGAACCACACATGCCCAAGTCATCTAGCGACTTGTACATCCTTGTTAATGCGTAGGCGGGTGGTGGAAAGCACTTCGTGTAACGCGAGCTAACCAAGCACGTAGATATAGAAAGTCTAAGGGGGGGATGAGTTATAACACAACCAGATGAAATCACGAGCGCAGAGAGCGCGAAATTTTTCGTTAGCAATAACGCATATTTAAAGTACTGGCTAGACTCGGGACGAGTGACAATGACATTTCCGCACGTGTATCAAACGAAGTTTTTTAATACATTTGCGAGAAAATGATAATATTAATGATCCTATTAATATATTTAATATATTAATATATTTTACTGCACGCTGCGTTGCCGATATTTCAATTCATTTTTACGTCTTACTGTTTATTTCTTATTGTTGCGCTCCTTTCGTAAGAAAGGAATCGAGTCCTAAGGGGGGGGGTTGAACCCCCTAAACCCCCCCCCTTATATACGTCCTTGCTCACTATTAACCTCATCAAGTTCTATGCAGCAGTACTATATACATGGACCTATATTTTACAAACATATTGATAAATTTCTATATTTGTAAACTTATTATTGTCCATGGATTTTATTATAAAGTAAGAAGGAAAATAAATGAAAATAAAAGAATTACACATGGAAGTATTTTTAAATTTTAAAAACAATTTTCTTCTAGCGTTTGTCTGATTATTATTAGACTCGCTGGTCCTGGCTCTCGGAAATATTACTTCTTTACAATTTCCTTGAAGATGTTTTAATCAAGCGCCTATTGTTTTTAAAAATCTTAACTTGGAACAAAATGAGTGATAAAGAACGTAAAAATCAAGATAAAATTTTCGCTTTCTACGTATACACGCCTGTCTTCAAAATTACAGTAGCCAATCATCGCAAAGATTTTTGCGTCTACGTTTGAAATTTGAGTCGTCATTCGTTAGGTTCCCCAAGAGGATCGCGGGAAAGCATTAAGCCCAGCAATTTCAAGCCACGACCAATACGGCGAACCGATACCGCGGAAAGTCACCAAGTTGCGTCCCATTTATCACGAGCGCATCAAACTATTGAAAAATGATTAAAAAATAAAGTCTATTTCGAGAGTCGTTCATCAAAGATATTCTTTTGCCAAGTCGGAAAATGATACGACGTGTCTATAAGACTGGAAACAGAGGCTAGAAAGGATGACATCCGGTGATTGATGTCTTATTAAAACGAAGAGCGGAGCAAGATTAACGAAACGCGATGCTGCCCGATCTCGTTTATCAACAGCGACATCATTACGAAGGATAACTGAGAACGTGCCGAAATTAGAAAATACGCATTGCGGACGCTAAAAGTGAGACTCTCCTTAGTAGCAAACTGCGACGATCATTGTAGGAAAACATTTATGAAAATGTCCAAATGAGGGCGCGGATAATATTGGAACTAGTCTTGTTAATTTTCCCCGAAAAATTTCCGGAAAATTTTCCGCAAATCGGAAAAATGAAAATTGAAACATCAATTACTTTTTAAGGGTTTCTAGCTTTCTATCGATATAAAATGTCTAATATCAGTAAACAAAACAAATACTACAAAACATTAATAGCGTTACATTTTTAATCAGTTTAAAGCTAGTCTAGAGGTTTAGTTTTACTTTTAGATTCGAAAAAATGAGGTGAAAATGCCGTTATATTTAAATTTGCAAACAATATATTAGACTAAATAAATTATGTAAAAAAAATTGTAAATTGGGTAAATTCAGATTAATTTGGATAAATGCATGTACATCTTGGTAAATACTAGTAAAATGTGTAAATTAGGTAAAAGCTAGTAAAATTGGATAAATTTGCGTAAATAAGCAAAATATTGGTAAATTCAAGTAACGTTTTCCCAAATTTATCCAATTGAATAACATTTACAAATTGTCATTCCATATCCGAAATTTTGTCAATTTACTTGCATTTACCTAATTTACACATATACTCATTTTTACACATTTCAAATAATTTAACTCAAATATACTTGCTTATTTTTCCCAAATTTACACGCATTTACCCAATGTACATTTTTTTTTAATATAATTTATTTTTTAATATTTTCAAATTTTTCAAATGCGGACCCTAAAAATCAGCGATAGAAAAAAGTAGATTTTAAGTAATCGAAAACATTTTTTGTTGCCATGGCAAAACTAAAGCCCGTAGAAAATTTTCTTTTAGCGAAGGTCTAATTATCCCAGGAATTTAAACTCGGTGAAAATCACCTCGGGTCGTGGTCTTGTCAGTGCGGGTCTAAATTCTCTAGTCATAGCTACAGGTATTGTTCTACCATGATCCTCGAGAGTACGAAGAAAAACTGCCGCTTAAATGAATTCTTGGTTCGATTGCGATTGGAAGGAGTTTGGAGCCTTTTGAAGAAGGGTACGGGTACCAGATTTGAACAGCAGGGCGTGGCCGCACTACTCTCGCAGTTATTTATAGCAGAGCTCTGCTTGCACGGTTTGGTCTGGCCGTTTGGGAAATAAAAGCCACCAGACGAAATCCAATCAATATCATTCTTCGGCGGAAAACCCACGTATACCTTTATCACAACGGCAAATAAAACGCCTCTTAATTTCTGCATATCAGGACTTATTTATGGTACAACCTTGACCGTTTATTTACCTAATACCAGAAGTAAATAAAATATATCCCTATACTAAATTCTTTTTGGGGCCAAATATATCATATCTAAAACAATTAAATCAAATTTTATTTTTTAAATATGAACGTATCCATACGCTGTGGCAAATTTATACATTTTACGAAGTAAGAAACGTTGTAATTTGCCCCCAATGCACACACTTATTTTTTAACGGTATTTCATATACTTCTGTTAATACTTAAGCCTTGATTATATTAAGCTCGTACAATAAAAAGTGTAGGGCAAAGGTCTAATTAATGTTAATGTTAATTTTCTTTGAATAATCTTAATTAGATTATGAATTACGCCATGAAAAATTTATCTAGCGAATATTCCACGCCTTCTCCGTACACGTTTGAGTGTTCGGGGCTTAATCTCTATTTGCTTCGCTGTTGTCGGTGAATATCTATGGAGAGTTCTGAGTTTGACAGGATAAAGCGTATCCTAATGCAAACAAATTTTGCTGTCAGGAAAATACGCAAAAAGCATTATCGAAGAGCCTTTCAGAGCTACGAATATTCAGTAAATTTATGAGTGTTGTCTAGAACCCTAGATTTTCAAGTGTAATGCATTACATTAACTAGAATAGTTATAATTCCCATATTTCTGAGTAATTATTGGCGATATTTAACTTTCATTTCGTTCTAATTTGTGCTAACACCTTTATTAAATTACCTATCTTTGTAATTTATAGATTTTTAAATAGGTTATAAATGAAAAATCACTTTTCGGTATTCAACAATTTTGGGCAATAGATGGCGGATCTGTCTCTACGTCAGCGGTTCATTGGGGATATATCAATGGCGGCAATCGCGAAACGTGCCGTGATAAGGGTCTAAAAGGCAAGATTTAATATCTGTCGATTACTTTGGACATTATCGGAGATTCGAACAGAGCCAGATAACGCAAAAATAAATGTTCTCCAATAATCCGAACTAGGAACTGGCGCAGCTGGCCCACTTTCGCCGACAGCCTAGAAAGAATAATAAATAGCCTACTTCAATTCTTATCAATAAGAGATTTTTCTCTCGTGACGAATATTTCCAACACAATATATAATTAAAATCTAGTACGTATCGCGTTTATTAAAACATATCCTTTTTTTCTGAAAATATAATTTCAATTTTTGTAACTGGCTTACTGAAGGAAAAACGTCAAAAAACAAGTAAAGGTCTACCATAGGGGCCCATGGTAACGTACGACGATAGGGCAGTAGCGACATCTTCTTTTTCAAAAGTTCTACATCTAAAATAGTATTTTACTTGGTAGAGCAACCACGCTCGGGTTGATAAATGCCACAAAAACGCGTCTAAATCTCAAATTTGAAAAATAGATACCTTCAGAAACACAACTATTTTTTCTAATAGTCAGTTTTACGTTCTGATTAATCATTTTGCAAAGATAAGTGTTAATTTTAAGATTTAAAGCGATGAAACTCCGAATAAGCCTTGGCTACGGCGGATTTCTCCCGCGTGGTTCTAAGTTTTAAAACGTTCGCGCACGGCTCGTGCGCATTCATCATGCATTTCGCGAAATTTATTTCAGAAATGCATAGTTGAGGACGTAGCCACTAGGAGGTACAGATTTTGAATACCTACCTCTTAATAACGGGTATGTGATCGTCAAAAATTTGGCCTAGACCTTTGCTTATGTGAGCCTTATGATAGGCTTTTGTTTGCTTCTGATAAGACTTAGTCAACCAGTGGCGTAGCCAGAAATTCTTCAAGGGGGGGGGGGTCGAGTATGTGTATGTTAAGAGGGGGTCGAGAAGGGGGTGGGAATTTAGTACAGTCAAAGGTAGACCCAAGGGGGGGGGTCTAGACCAGGAAACCCCCACTTGTCTACGCCACTGTAGTCAACCATATTCATTGTCTACTTGTGCAATTCGACTTCGAACCCAAATGGTTCGGGTTTCGTACATACTCGTCAAGAAATGTAAAAGCGATTTAGGCCAGTTAACCGGTTAAGAAAACTACTCTTAATTCTTACGAATAATTTCGATCGCGATAATAGCCCTAAATAACACGACCATCCATAAAAGATAACGTTCTCAGTTGTCAAAATAAGTTCACAATAAACGTATTTCAGTTTTGAAACCATATAAATAACGAATTAACCTGCATTTATCCCATATGATACGCCATTTCAACTGCCCTAAACTTCCCACCTGCCACCTAGCAACCAATAATACCACAAAATATTATAACGAAAATGGCGAGGGGGACACACGAACCAAAGTAACAAGAGATAAGGAATGAATCACCACGATATGGTTTTTGGAAAAACTATTTCGCGCTTTTTCAAAAAGTTATTTTTTCTCCAAAACTTGCTTAGTATATATATATATATATATATATTTGGTCATTGGGAAAGCCCTCCATCGATTGCTAAGCCTTGGTTAGAGCATGATGCGACCCCCCCCCCGCGGTTCCCAGTCTTGGGCCATCTTTTTCTTGTTTTCCTCAAATCGAATTTGGCTTCTTTGACTTCGAGAGAAAAAAATTTCATTTCGAAGATCGAGCGGAAACCTTTTTTCGGTTTTTTACCGCGTCCCGAAATTCCCACCGAGAGGAACGGATTTAGTCGCGAAGTCGTCACTACCGCAGTACCACTGTGGTGTTTTGTCTCGCGAGACTTAGAACGTGGCACACGTATATCTCCTAAGATAATAGCATTTAAAATTAATGAATTTGGTAGTAGCAAAATTAGCAGTCACAAAAATAAAATTTTCGCATTCCTTAAAATTATCTGCTAACAGGTGCTACGACTTGTTTTTAACCTAACTAGCGACTATCACCAATAACTTCTGTTAAACCTGGTGTCATAAATGTGAATTTCGTTAATCTACCATAAATATGGAAGCTCATTTTGGTTTTATTAGCGTAAAAACCTGAGCTTATTCGTGTTATTAAATACTTGTTTACGAGCTCTACAAATAAAGTCAAAGGCCTATAGCATTTGCTCAGGGCCGTGCACAGAGGTCTCGCGGTCCCGGGCGAAATGCATGGGCGAAACTGACGTCGTGAGTGTAACGGCCCTCCGGTATATACATCCCTATGGTAAACTATTAGCGGCCCTGGGCGACCACCCTGCTCGCCCCCCCCCCCCCTAAGCACGGCCCTGCATTTGCTACAGAGCGCAACTTAGCGTTTTTTGAGTGGCCCAACTTGGTTCCCATTCTTTCTTTGCCGTCCGCTGATGCAGTTTTCAAAAATCAGCGAATGGTCGTTTCACGTCTAGCCTCTGGTTATTATTCTTCCCCTCAAAGCGTCGGAAAGCAACCGAGAAGCCAATCATTGGTACGCTTCGGAAGACTACTTTGGTGGCGCCATCTATCGCTCTGTTTTCCTGCCCTCGACGTTGGCCCCCGTAAAGAAGCTTTCTCCTTAAAAGCTTCTCGCCGAAAAAGCTCGCCTCTATAAATCTGTACATTCGCCAAATTTACGGGGAAAAAACATACTGGGAACTCTATCAACTTCACCCGTTTGTGGTCTTTGATGTTTACTTAGGATTAAGCCTTGCACATAGTTTGTACACTACGCGCTGCTGACGGTATAAGCCTTGGCTTCATTTCTAATGTACTTTTAGGGTGTTACTGATGAAACTTTGATGTAGTTTTGATATTTCTCAGTGTCTCACCACAACTATAGAACTACTTCATTCTTTTAAACTTTTAAAGAAATTCACATATTTCAACGTTTTAGTATCTTATTAAATGAACCAAATATTTGTCATCATTTTCGATTCAGAATGTAGCTACGAAAATATAATCTTCAGATAATAACTATGTACAATCAATTTTTAATCGGAATGTTTAAAATATAACTAAGAACGAGGAATTCTGAAATTCTTAAAATTTTCGTTTTATAATTCATCTAAGAACGAAGAATTCTTGTAAAATTTAGAATCTATTTCAGAACAAAGAATTATCGCGATGTTCGTAGTAAAATGGAATATTTAAATGTAATATAAATAGAACTCTGACGCGGTCGGATAAGCCGCTGGATATATCAAGTATAGTAAAACAACGGAAGTTAATTTATTGATTTTGTTGTTACTTTAAGAGCGAAAACTTCTATAATGGAAGATGCCTTTTATGTCCTTTTATATTAAATTACGACCGGAAATAGAGCCGCCCGCGCCATCTAGTTGTTTCAAGCGCTACTATTTTTTTACGAAGCCAAATAGCTCTTCAGTCCCGAGGGCCCCAGAGTCTGAACTCCGAAAATTTCATTAAAAAGTCAAAAAGTCAAGCATTTATTTTCCAACATTTTTGCCAATGTAATAGTTTGAAGAACTAGGCTTTTAATCCAATTTTCAACTTCTATTAATTTAAAAATTAAATAAATGTTAATAAGAAATGTGTAATACGTAGATTTAATTAAAACGGTGGAAATCTTTCTAAAGGAACTAATTGTTAAAAAGCCATATTCGAGATATGAAATTTTAGAAAAAATTAATCGATCTAGAAAAATTAACAATTTTATATGAATACTCAAACAAATTAAACCAGCGATTTTTTATTTATGGGCAAATAAGCAAATTTTTAACAAGACCTAATTCAATCTTTTTAATCGAAATAACCGGTTATTAATAATGAAATTTTGAAAATAAATTAAAAAGGAAAAAAAAATAGTTATAAAAAATTATAAAAATGGATATTCGATTTTGAAAATGAAAATTTAGTTTTTAAATGACTAACTATCTTTTAAAATTAAACGAATTTAGATAAGAAAAATATATAAAAAGGAATAATGGACGTAAATTCATAAATTAACATTAATATAATTAACATCAATTAAAATTACACCACATTCCAATTTTTATAAAATTGAAAACTACATAAATTCACAGAGTCTGGATGAAAATCACCCCGAAAATACTGACGTCTAGCTTTTTCTATTATTAAATCAAACCCCGTCGTGTGTTCTACGTCACCTCATTTTCTTTGGGTCAAATTGGGGAAGCCACACCCTTAAAGCCAGCCTTATCCCAAGGTTAATAGGGGGGAAAAACCCGCAATCGGTGGACATTTTTAAAGGTTTCCTTGTTGCTTAACAACGCTCGGTGGTCGCCATAGCAACGCAATTTCATCCATTGATGACGTCATTTCGTCCCTTATCTCAGAATGGAGTCGTATATTTTCGGGCAGACCATCTCGGCTAAAAATAAGGCCAGCGTAATATTTTACCCCACCAAAGAAATAAAAACAATAAAATTTGGCGGGTTTCTCGGCAGAGGGCGCCCTGGGAGTGTTTTTATCGGCGGCAATAAAGGAAGCTACCCAAAAAACATCGACAACAGGCCTAAAATGTTGTAAAATTCCCAATAGCCTATAACTAAAAACCAACGTTACCGCGGGTAACAGAACCTAGAAGTACGAGGGTGACGTAGCCTTCCACGGCAGTACCGGGTTAGGGCTCCTTTCTAGCCTACCTTTATTGCTATGGCCTACAACCCGCACTTGTCTCGCTTGTATTGGCCCGAATGTAATATATAACAATTGGCCAAGCTACAGCAGCGACATGCGGCGGCTTTTTACGTTAGGCTGAAAAACCGTGTAAAAGAACACGCTATTTTCGAAATTGGTTTTCTAACGTTTCCCGTGATGCGTCACGCGTCTTGCCGTTTTTCACTTCCAATATTGGTCGCCGCGAAAATATAAATCCTAATGAAGTTTGATTAATAATTTCGCATCAAAGTACAATACTTTTTAGTTTGAAAATACCAAAATCCAAGCACGGGAAAATATACTTCATCTTCTGACGTCATACGTTGCTAACTATGGGTAAACGTACGTTTATTATTTGACTAAAGAAGAAACTATTTTGTAGACGTTTATTATTTGATTAAAGAAGATTAGAGCTAGGTACTAAAATTTAAATGAAGTGGCGTGCTAATGGTTAAAATATGTCCCAAAATTGACACCACAGAGTTCACAGTTTATCGCCTCTACACTTCGCCTCTTTTGACGTCAGAAGTGGAATAAAAAATTCAGAAAAATTTCTAAAAACATTTGTTTCCACGATTTTTGCTTGAAGTTATTATTTCTAATTAGGTATTCAATCTGTTTTTATGAAATTTCGTAGGACCATATTCAATGATTGCAGTCTCACGTGGCACGACGTCATCCATGACTTTTCCGCGGAAAATGGCGGCCATAGTCAAAGCTACGAAGTGAAATTTCTCTATATTGAAATGTGCTCTTGGTAATGAACCAAAAATTAGTTTCGTTTCAGTCTTTCAGATCTTGTTCAGACTGTCAGACAACATTAAACTATTACCAAATAAACTATTTAATTTAAATTTAAATTAATAAAAATAGATTGAAATAATGTGTGTATTGTTGGTTTATAGACCTCAGTAAGTAGATTGAAAAGCGCCATCTTGTTTTAAAAAGGTGTTCTTTGAGCCTTATATGGGACCCTATTTTGCAAATTGGCTCATCTTTCCGCTACTTAAAACTCTCATTATGTAAATATACAATTTTTAACGGAAAGATAAATATCTGTGTAAAATTTAAAATATACATTTCGTCATAAAACTCGGTGTAAGTTATATTTAGGTGAAACACGTAACTTTCGGCCTCATATGAATAGTTTTCTAAACGTATTTATACTCAGAGAAAAAGGTATAGTTTGATGTAAAGTTATTTTCGCTCCGTCGTATTTTCTGCTATTTTTTATTACCTGAAATTTCCATTGAATAGAAATTAAAACAACAAACAGTTAAAAGTGCACAAGAAATTATTATTAAAACAATTTCTTGTGCACTTTTAACTGTTTGTTGTTTTAATTTCTATTCAATATATCTCCACAAGTAGCTAAAAATTCTTTAAATTATGAAATTTCCATTTTAAAATAAAATAAAAATAATAATCAGCTAGGCTTATTCCCAAGGCACCACCTTAGGCCTAAGTCGTCAAGCGACTTTTGAAATAATAGTTAAGTCTTAAGTGGTACAATCGGTCAGTTGTTCTCTGTGGCAAGAGTAAAAACATTTATTTTCCACCAACAAATTATGAGACAAGTTGACGCGTTACTTAATAATTTATATTATTTATAGCCTAAATGACGCGGGAATTTTAAACTTTACGAATTGTTTTCCAAATTACAGCATAAAGAAAACGCTTTAGAAGTAAATTTAAAAAATTATTTTATTGAAATACTACTTTGCGGTTTAAAAAACCGGAATTTATAACTCAAGTAAAGCGTTTTAAATTTTATAATATTTTTCCTATGGTTAGTTTTACTCCGTACCAATAGATGGCGCCGTGATACATTTGTACGGCCCTTGATAAAAGTTTCATATCTCCCTTAGCGCAGCTGATATAGGGTCTCTGATTTTAAACCTTTATTTTTCTCGGAATCCCTGAAATTTTGGGAATTAAACAATATCCCGGGGATCGGTGGGCCAAGCCTCCCGCGTTTGGAAAACCAATTTTTGGAAACCACAACCCTTCAGATTTCAAATATATCATTTTTATTTATTAAAAAAAAAATATTATTTACAGTAATAATTAATTTATAAAAATTAATTATTATAATAAAATTTATATTTATTCATAAACAAAACTGCAGAATTATCAATTTATTAATAAAAAAACCCAAATATGAAGTAGAATAGGCTAGATAATAAATTTTTTAATTGAGTTTTTAACCTTTTTTATAAATTTTCTGAAATATTTCCGTGGGATCCCGGGAGTCATTTCGCGGAAACCTGGTACACGGTACTACACGGGTTGGAAGTAGAGGTGGGAAAAATAGATAAATTAGCTGCCAAAATTTCGATTAACCATAAAAATTGCGGTTAACTGTTTATTTATAGATATTATCTACGAATAGAAAGGGATTTATCATGCAAAAAATAATTTTATTTTTCGGATAATCGTCAGGTGTGGATAAAAAAGATAATGTTATTAATTATTATCCAAACACCGATCTCTAGTTGGATGCCACTGCGTTACACCAAGAACGAATTCAGGTGAGCAGAGCATATTCGTCGCCGTTAAAACAAAACCACGTATCTCAAGTTACGTGGTAAAAATTGACACATTTAGATTCTATACCCCAATTTACATATATAACATTAAAAATATTAATAGGTTGCAATTGAATTTCTTTTTTAAATCGAGAAAACATTTAAACGCATCTTTGCTATTCACAACGCATTTCGCGCAAAAGCACGTAGCTCGCTTATTTTCAGGTCCTATTTCACTTCATGACGCGAAACCACGTATCTCTACAAATTCCCCTATAGCAAAATATTTTTAAATTAAAATCCTCATAAATTCAATATTGAAACGAAATTATTTAACTATAAAATAACCTCACATGTAAAAACCTAACACGCGATTTCACAAGTCCCTGCAAAATTAAAAATCAATTTTTCTCAAAAAGGCCACCGAAAAGATGCGTGATTTTGTTTTAACGGCGACGATATGTGGGCTGCAGCCTGTTCAACTCGTGAGCCCCGTCCACTCCACCTTTTCAAATTGATCTTCCTCCCACGACCACAATAAGCTGATTCTGCGGGAATCAGGAAAACTAAGGCTACAGTTGCTGTCACACGTTCTCTGTTTACCTAAATGCGTTCTTGGTGAGTACAATGAAATGGCATTCCAGGGATAAACGTCGCTCTAAAATGGCACCATAAATAACCGGGTGATTAAATATATAGCGTGCTCATTGCAAAAGCTGATTACCATTCTTAACTTGACCCACTGAGAGTAAATTGGCGTCATGACTTTTAACGATCGGAAACCAGTGTGGCGTTTAAGACTTACAAGTCTTACATGCTTTCGGAACTTTAATAGTCAGTCAATGTTACCTGAGATTAAAAACATACGTGTACTAGGGTTTCGTAGCCTTTAGTAAAGGTGTCAGACTCGGTTCATTAGGTAGAGGGTGACCGTATAAGATATCTTAGTGTAAAAATAGAGTAACTTATTTTATTTCGAAATTAAGAAGTTGGAAAGTATTCAACTAAAATGTGAAAAATAATAAAATATTTTAATTTAATTGAAATTTCTTGCTATTTTTGTTCAAAAACCTAAATGTTTTAGTTGTAATTTATAATAAATTGTTATTTTCAAAGCGAATGTTTTTAAGGAACCGTCATGTATATTTCTGATTAAATATTAAAATTATTTTTTTAATTTATCGAGAAACAATAAGACTGAAATTTTACCGAAAAAAACACATGTTATTATAAAAAGTTATCGAAAAGTCAATTCATTCAGAAGAATTTGTTCCTATGTTTAAACGTATATCTGTTAAAATTTTAGTCTAAGCCTCTAAAGTATCTCTAAAACGACATTTAAAACTATTTTGTTATAAATGTTTAAATATGACAAAATAAAATGTTATTTAAAAGTCAATTAATTAACATTTAGGAAGAAGAATTAAACGTACATCTGTTAAAATTTTAGTCTAAGCCTCTAAATTATCTCTAAAACAACATTTAGAACTATTTTATTATAAATGTTTAAATACGACCAAATAAAATGTTATTTAATTGTCAATTCATTAACATTTAGGAAGAAGAATAAAACGTACATCTGTTAAAATTTTAGTCTAATCCTCTAAATTATCTCTATAACAACATTTTAAACTATTTTATTATGTTTAAATATGACCAAATAATGTGTTATTTAATTGTCACTTCATTAACATTTAGGAAGAAGAATAAAACGTACATCTGTTAAAATTTTAGTCTAAATCTCTAAAGTATCTCTAAAACAAACATTTAAAAATATTTTGTTATAAAATTCTTAACACTGGTTTGCAGCAGCGTCAAGTTGAACAAAACAATAGTAATACTATAATTCCTGCGCCCGTTCTCAACAGCATAACTTAACCTCCAAGCTTTCTGTGAAACGTCAAACGAAGACAAAACTGTCATTGTTGAGTTACCGTATTCGCGCACTGAGTCAAAGATACGCGTTTCCAAATGTCATTAAGGCAAGCATGACCAACGCTCACCGTCCAGAATTAGACATACATTTCCGACTGCCGTTGAAACGAATGGTCTATTTAAGACTTGACGAGGGCTCGGATTCGTAGCGCGTACATTTCTCAAGGTAACACGCGCCCTACCATCGACAACTACGAGATTTGACAATTGTTCCATATCAAGTCGTTAGAAAAATGTCGCCCTTTAATAGATTTCACAAACGAAGGCAACAAAATGATTGCGAAGAATGCGGAAGGCCCGTACAATGACTAGAATCATTTTCAAAACACACTAAAGGTGGAACCAAGTCCGCGGGAACCATTCAAACTCACGTGTACATTGCTACAGGTATAATCATTACAGACCAATTTAGTAGGAAATAGTTGTCGTTATGTGTTCATTCAATGATTTAGAATGTTTAACCTATAGTATTATAATTGTTTAGTTATTAAAATACATTTACAATATGACACTGAAATATACTTCATTATTATAATACAGTATAAAGAATGTTATTAATTTAATGTATCCGTCATTTTATAACTAAATAATTTTTAATATTATTTTATTGCTGATTTTCCTGATATTTCCAGGTTTTCCCACTGATAATTCCCTGATTTTTCTCGGAGCAAGATAACCACAATTAAAACTAATAAATAAATAAATTTAAATATTATTTGTGCAAAAATGTAGATACATTTTGTATAAGAAAATGTATTGATGTAAATTTGTACTCATTTGGGAAAGCTTTCTGAGTTCCCTGATTTTTACGAAAAAACGGGAATTTCCCTGATATTTCGTAGTTTTCAATGTTTTCCAGGTCTGTATGAACCCTGTAATAACTAAAAAAAATTGCCCTTAAATTGTTGCAGGTTTAATTATATTAATTCTTACAATTTTTATATAACAAATTTCGAATCTCATTCATTGAACTGTGCAATGTCAGAAGTATATAAAAAAAAAGTATGGAAATAATTTGATTTAGAAATTCTTAGCTAACCCTTGGTCTTGCAAAAGTTGGTAAGTACAAAATGTCTCATAGGGTCAACAACTGTAGGAAATTTCATCTTCCCCCAATTGACCAAATTGCATTTAAACTTGATTAAATTAAATTTTTAAAATCAATTTAAAGTTTTGTTTTTCGATTTTTCATTTTGTAAAAGATTTCACAGGGCGGACCCTTAAAATCCTTCAGATTCCCATGTTATTTTCAATGGAAATAATTCCAAATCATGTTGTCAAAAACGTTTTCGGTTGCCATGTCAAAACAAAAGCCCGTCGCAATTTTTACCTTGCAGGTTTTTTAAGGTACATGAAGGTGTACACTATACCCGAGTTTGAACAAAATCGGTGATTATCACCTCGGGTCGTCTCCTTGTAAGTTGGTTATCAAACACAGTTGCCCAAGTTAAGTAGGCCTAAAATAGAAATATGCGATTGGTACGTACGGGCATCCCGCGCTTAGAGGGGTCAAATCTAGAATTCGACCATAATAGAGTCATCCGGGAAGGCCTAAGCCAGAGCCGCAACATTCGCGGAATTTATACAGCGAAAGTTCGCCAAAAGTCATTCGCAGAAAGTTTCCAGAGACCATTCAACTTAAGCGTCAATGGAGTTAGCGCTACTTTCAATGGACCTAGTTTCGGAGACTTTTCTATGAATCAATTTTGGAGTCAATATATATTCCGACTTCGAAAATGACGCTGCCGCCATTCCGGCATTTTATCCCTCTAAGGACCTCGAACGAAAGGCGTCATAAAAGCTTACAGAATCGCGCCGTGACCAGTCAGATGCGAAATAAAGTTACTGATGTAAAAGATGTATTAAATACATTATTCACGTTATACCATAAGTAACATAATAATAATAAGTATGACACTTCGTATTGCTTTAATGCTAATTTTCTAACCGAACCTTTTTTCGGCACTGATACTCTCTTCAAGCTGTGACTTGGACTCGCGACTTACCGTTTTGGATGACTCCTTTTTGATAAAAATTTAAGCCTAATATCGGAGAGCACGTTCTGGAGTGATAATAAAAACATGAGCTCGTGGCGCCGAGAAAAACTTTGATAATTTTTATCATTTTAGCCTAATATTCCGCCTATCTATCGGAAAACAGATATTTCGGCTTAGCGGAAGTCTCACGAATTTTAGACACTAGAGGGCTCTGTACTGAGAAAACATCTTGATTACGCAATAACTATTAAAATCAGTTTGGTTGTAAATCTCGTTAATTGTCACACTTATTGTCACCCTTATTGTTATTATGTTACTTATGGCCAACTCAATCCAATTGCTCTTAATTGCAGTGATTGATTGTTGGATTTAGCGCGTTCTAATAATGTGGAAAACTTCTAATTTTTGACGTTAGATGGCGGATCTGTCTCAGGATAGAGACACTGTAACAAGTCAGGGACGTCCAAAAGATCGATTTTAGAGAAAATGATATGTTTCAGATTTCTACACGTTACTCTCGTAAATTTTGTTTAAGATTTCTACGTTATTCACGTTATACTAGGAAAAATACTTTACTGGCAATGGCACGCTCTGCTTACCTTAATATCGATTTGAACGGCTAGATGGCGTTCTAAATGTAGGAGGAGTAACACATTTGAAATCGTGGCCAACTCAAGTCAATTGCTCTTTATTGAATCACTTATACAATAATTGATTGATCGATTAAACCAGTTATAATAATGACGGGAAATTAAAATGTTTGACGCTAGATGGCGGATGTGTCTCAGGGTAGAGAAATAAACTAGTAAAATTCAAATGGCGGCGGTTCAAATCAATATATTGCTCCGACCAAAAACCAAAGTTTTTATTCTCGGCAAAAGGTTATGAAAGGAATTTGGGAATAAATTTTTGGCAGGATCCAATTTTGTAGTTTCTACATTTTTTATGGTCGCGGCTTTCGTAAAGTGCTGGCAATGCTACATCGCACGTGTAATTTATGTATTTGGAACTTTAATCTCACTCGACGTCTTCGCAATTCGCGTCGTCCTATTGGATAATTTTACTGTATAAAGATATATTTTACGGGTTTTGACATTTTGACAAGACCTAGTTTGCCAATTTTGAAGTGCATTTAACCGAATATTAGATGGGGTCAATTTTAGCACTTCTGACTATAATGCTCCGTTCGATTTACCAATCAACTTTATCCTGTGGAAATGGTTAGATTAAACTATGACATATATCCTACAAATTGCAGAAGCCTCTGCGCGAGATATTTCTATAATTAATTTCTGGAATTTTAGTTCGACAATTCTGGCCACTAGGTTCTCTCGTATCTGGACCCCGTTGCCTAGGCAACAGTAAGGTTTTAATCTCAGGCGAGAACCACTGATAAATATGGCTTCGCGAAGTGCATACTGTTGCGCATTAAAACAAATTTGGGATGTAATATCCTTTTTCTTAGTTTCTCTAAAGAAGATTAATTTCCAGAAATTAAGAAAAAGAAAGCTGAAAACACACATTTCATTAATTTAAATGTTTTTAATATTAATTGTGGTTTGGTCTCAGTGGAAAAAGTTAAACCTAAAGTTTTGAAAAAATACGGTAAAATAAATGGGGTGGAATTTTAAACCGTCTTTGCCACTTAAAAACTGGACACTAGCCAGGGAGGGAACACCGGATTGGTTGGTATTGGAGCATGCGCAGAGACCAATTTTTAACTGTCGCCGAGTAACAAATTTGTAAATCGTGATTCTTCGTAGAGCACGTGGCGCCATCTAAGTAAACTGACCGTTATATTTCGGGAATAAAAGCAACACAAAATGGTTGCTTAACTGTAAATTTACCTATAACTTGAATTCTTTAAATTAAAATACAAATTATTAATTGAGATCAATCGTAATAGACGAGAAAAACGATTGAATTGACTTCAGTGACAATTAAAGTCGCGAAGTGGGGAGGCTGGCAGCCATGCTGTCACGAAACGTTTCCCCTTTTTTCCTACCCCCAAATTCAAAAACCCTTCCGAGGCTGGGAAGCCGTTGGAATTTATTTTACCGTCTATAGGTCCAGATCAGAGAGAAGCAGAAGCAAAGAAAAAAGTCGCCGCGTTGGAAGGCGTTCATTTACCTGTATAATAACGTAGACAATTGTTTAGTAAATCATTATAAAATATAATTAGGTTCTAGCTATTTTGCTCCAGAAACGTATTTTGTGGCTTGAGAAGTTGAGATCACATTAGAGAGATGGATACTTTATCATTAAGATATATCTTATACACTTTTGATACTAATATTAATATAATTTTAAATCGTAAAATATATTAAGCTCATTACAGGTTTAAATTACTCATAAAAATAAATACTTAAAGCAAGTGTCGGCTCTATCGTTGCCCTCTGTATTTTTGATTGGTTCTATGCAACGAAGATGGCTATGATTGCTTAGATCGCCGGGAAGGTGCTTCCATCTATTATCGACTTTCAAAAACGTATTGTCATTTATATGAAAGTCAACGATGACGTGTTGAAACACGTGATTGCAGAAAAGCCAATCCAAGCTAAGTTGACTGCGCACGTGATTACGCAAAGCCAATCAATTAAAGGGGTACGTCGAGGCACCTACTTTTGAGGGAATAATTTGCTTGCTCAACTTGTTTCAATTTCGACTAAACTCGACGTTAGTGACATCTCTCGCTCGCCAATGATACTAACCTTAAAATAGGAGCCGACACTTGCTTTAATGTAGTGAAGTTTAGCTTAGCTTTTTATTGTACGGGACTTAAGGTTTTTTCTAGATGGCAGCACCTTCCAGAAATTCTAAGCAATTAGCATACTGTATGGACTACGTATGCCATCTGTCGGTGACATTTTGAAATAGCACCCAAATAAATACTATCTACCATTTGTTTCGCACACGTATAAGTTAAGCTAGGTTGGCAATGCTGTCTAAGCAATCTTCCGTTCTCGTTTAAACGTCTCGAATAACTCGTTGAGCCAAACAGGCCCTCTAGCGGGAAACTGAAGAAAAGCAAGAAACTTCATCCTCCGATATTGATTTCAGTTGTTTTTGTTGTCGGTAGAACTCGAAAGAAAAAGTGCTCGGCGACTCGGCTAAGGACGATTCGGCAGCCAGTGAGGCAGACCAGGCCCTAACGCGGATATCTCCGAGCTATTCCATGATCTACAAAGCTGCCATCTATCGATCTTCCGCTTCAACAATCAGCCGGAGCGTTACGGCAAGTCGAAACAAGACGCTCAGGCCTAAAAGCCATCTATGGAAAACTCCTAAAATTGTTCAAAGCTCATCATTGTCCAAACCGATAGAGGTAACCAATGAGGTTGAATAAATAGAGATTCAAATTCGCCTTCCAGGACCTACCGTTGAGTTGGAGAGTTAGGCCTAGTAAATTAACTTAATCAAATCGTGTTGGCGCCATCTATCGTGTTATTGGAAAACTAAACCTTAATATTTTTAACTATATAATACTAATTTACGAGACACGATACTTCATGAAGTATCGTGTCTCGTAAATTAGTATTCTATAGTTAAAAATTTAAACTTACACCATGGCTCAAAAAGAATTTAAGATAAAGAATTAAACCTTAATATATTTTGCAAAAGCGTCTGCTTATAGAAATAGATGGCGCCAACACGAATGGATAAAGTTGAAACTTAAGCCTAATTCTCCTACTCGAATAAAACGTGTCCCGCGAATACCAGATTTGTTTGGATCTCTAGTTCATATTCTACCTCATTGGAGATAACTGAGTACAATCGTATTTATGAGATCTAGTAGCTAGATCTACTACATACGCCCCACCTACTTAAAATTTCGTGGTGACCTCTGTTGACTGGAGATGGAACTAGTTTCAAAGTAACCTGTTTTTTGGGTAAAATGGCTAGCGAAGATGGGGTGGGTTTTACTACTTTTTATTAGGCCTCAGATTTAGGGCTGCAATACTTAAAAGGGATTTATGGTCGTTCAACGAATTTAAAATTTCTGTCCAACGAATCCAGTTACGTTAAAACAAGTCGATCTTCCGACTTCGTTAGTATCATAAAGGATAATCCGCAAAAATACAGAATTTTCTTCTAACGTTTCATTCAAATTTTATGCTTTATCTTCAGTAAGACGTTATTCAACAAATTAGCAAAACATAATACCTACAGATGGTGATTACTACCCATAACTAAAATAACGCTCCATTGACAAAGAAATATAAAATATTCTTCCATCCGATCTTGAGAACGGCCGAATCTATTCGTCACCCACAGCAACAACAGACACAAATATGACAACTTCACATTCCAAAATGTTAAAAGTTAGGGACCAAAAAACCAACGAAACAATTCAACTGAGTATATTCAAACTATTCTTCGAAAGAGCTTTAAAAACTTTCCCAAATAGTGAAAAAGGGAATGAAACTTTCTGGTAGAAAAAGCAATATAATGCTCGGGGAGTTGGGAATTTTAAAACTAAATGAATAAAATTCGCATTAACCATATTTGAACCTCCGGCGAACAAGAAATCATGGAATTTTGGGCGCGCTCTTAACATCGTAACCATTTTAATCAGGCGAAAATGTGATAAATTTCGCGTTGAGTTTTCTCAGGAGAAATCAAGATGGCGCTGGCGACGCTGCGGGGGAACGTAATAAATGGCTGCGGCTTTTCCTGGGGATTCGCGCGAAGGGGTTCGAGATGGCGTGACAGAATACGGCTCTAGACGCCAGCTCGACTCGCGAGAGAGAGTCAGGGCTTCAAATGTCAACCGAGACTCTCGCGACTTTGTCGATATTTATAGGTCCGAAACTAAGTTGTCGCGCAAACGAAGAAATCCGGCCCATAAACAAAACCAAGAACCAATTTATGCAACTGAGAACATACGCGATAAAGACATTTTTTTTTCAAAATGGTTTATTCAGTCGAAGGTTAAGAAAGGCTAAATATCTAGTACATATGGCGGAAAGATATTAGATTCTGGTAAATCGGCATAGGGAATTTCGAATTTCGTATATTTTCTGTTGAACTCCTTAAGGTTCCTACGCCTGTTATTTTTGTCAACTGCGTAAATTTCTAAGTGTTCAATAAATATTTAATGTAGATTATTATTTTTACGCTTCATTATAGCGTATTTTTAAACAATCATCAAATCGCACGTGGTAATCTCGGCATTACTCGTTCTATACTTACCTTAGGTATTCCTCACTTGTAGTACAAAAAATAAATTATGACAACTATTTTAAAATCTTATCTATGTCAATTAATAAATAATCGCTTTGAAATCTAACGCAATATACGGTATTTTCCAAAATTACATAACGCGTGATAGTGTACTTAGAAATTCAACCGTAAACTGGCCAAATTCGAAATTCCCGCCACCAATTTACCGGAAATTCGTGCTGGTATCTTTCCGCCAATTCAAATGGATATTTTGCCTTTCTTAACCGGTAACTGGGTATAGTTTAGTTATTTTCATAATGAAGAAGGGAATTTAATTGAAAAATTTTACGAATTTTGAAAAAAGAGCAATTTTTTGTATATATTAAATTCATTGACGCAAACTATAATAGTGTTGAGATCCGTAAAATTATTGATGAATATTTTTCCTAGTCACGTATTAAGCTCAAAAATAGACCTTTTTCGTCGGAACCTAACGTCAAAAACCTGATTTGAACTACTTTTAACATAAAATTTGAAAAGTAAATTTTTGAGGCAAATCGATCGAACAAATCAAATTATTATCTTCTTTATACAAATCATCATTGTTTTAATTAAGTGTCTAGAACTCTGGGCTTCAGGAATGATCCCCCTCAATCCATTTCGGTTGATTTGAGTCTCTAAGCCCCCCTCAAATCGATCACGATTCAATTATGGGTATTTGAAATCACAATTAAAAATAATATGTAACAATATTTACGGTGCATTACACTACGGGCCTTTCCCGCTCGGTTTCACCATGGACCCAGAATTTAACGGGAGTCACTGTTCCCGATATTTGGACACGGTAGGCGTGTCCTAAATCGGAAGGCTTACTGAGGTACGCCAGCCGCTTTGAAGCGCCTCAAGAATTCTGTTCAACTATCACTACGAGAGGCTTAGTCAGGGCTTAGGCGACAGTACGTGCGAGAAAGTTAGGTTAGGCTTAGTTCATTAAATTTTTTAAGGTTAGAAATGAAATGGATTCCAGTGAATTTGATTAAAAAAACCTCGGCCATACGCGGCTTACTTACTTAACACAATAATTAATTACCATTACTTAAACTTTTAAAGAAGCAATTTCAAAAATAAAAGGTCTGTAACTTACTAAGCCTAATCATTTAAAAGCCAACAACGGCGCCATTTTGTCAAAATTGAACGTGAACGCTCCAGCTCCCCCGAGATCTTGGGTTTCCCCTTCCATAAAAACTTGTAGAGGTTAACGGTAATAGTGAGTGTAGGGAGTTGTTGGCTCGCGTGGCATGAAGGGCTTGCCACCACCCTCCTACGCCACCTGAATTAATGGCTTCAAAAGTCGCTTGATGACTTAGACCTAAGGTGGTGCCTTGGGTATTAACCTAGCTGATTATTATTATTATTGATTATTATTAGCTTCTCTACGAAATGACGCCAGAAATCGACTTCAGCGACGCCTAGTTTGTCCACATTGAACTAAAATTAACCGTGATTTTCCTATTCCCAGTATTAACGCTTGCTTTTTGAAGTCTAAACAGTGAAACCCCTTAGATTTATTGGAAGTTTGGAACGTTCAAACGAGAATGCTCCTCGCGCCGTTATTAAAACTAAAGCGGGAAAGCCCCCTAGTGTTGCGTAGCGCCATCTTCCGCATAATCGCGGTAAAAATCTTCCTCATTGTACGAAATTATCTCGATTAGCAAAACGCTTTAGTCAAACGCAGACCCGAGGCGTCATTCATTATTCGCGTCTTGTAAAGTTGAACTGTTGAACGTTGCCAAATTGAAGTGGGACCAAGGTAAACTGCACCTTCCGTTTGAAGGAGAAGCCGGGGCGAGATTCCCCTCGGGGGGGGGGTGCAAAATGTCGCCAACCTTCAGTGACAGGCCAAAGACGAAAGCGTCGCTCGGCACTTGACGGCTCAAAAGTCCAGGGAATCTTAGAAAACAGCGTTTCCCGCTCGCTTTCGCGATGTACGGAGCAACCCCTTAATGTTGTCTTCCCCTCGCTCCTATTCGCGCAGAGACCCCTAAAAAAGCAAAACGAAAGTGATAAGACTGATACGGATAACAGCCTTACGTTCTGAGCGCCCCTTAGCGAGATGTTACGCCTGTTTATTTTGTAAGTGTAACGGGGAGGGGGACTCCGGACGCCAACCGGAACCGGAAAACGCCCGAAGCGTCGCGGACGAACGCCATCTATCGAGTGAGGACGCGAAACGAGAATGGCGTTATGTTCGCTCTCGGTCGTGCTACAAAATAAACCCTCCTTCGAAAAAATCGCTATCTTTTCAAGAAATTATTCTCAAAAAACTTATCAAAGTTTTGACAATTTAGAACAGAGCTTTTTTTCGATGTGGTGTGAAAAGAAGAACTGTTGAGAAGAAAGACAAAAAAAAATATTCAGTTTTAAAATAATTAACTTTTCGAAAACTATTTGTTCATTTTTCGATAGGACACATTATTCGAAAAGTGTACACTTTTAGCACTTTTTCAAACCGTAACTACATTGTAAACCAAACAATAACATTTTAATAATATCAGCTAGGCTAATACCCAAGGCACCACCTTAGGCCTAAGTCAACAAGCGACTTAGGTGGTCGGGTTACAATGCGTAGGAGGGTGGTGGCAAGCCCTTCATGCCACGCGAGCCGACAGCTCCCTACACTAACTATTACAGTTTTTATTGAAGCGAATATAAGGTACACTGATGCCATAATTGAAATTTTGTCGCACTCTGCACTACACTGAATGCCCTGATATTTCTGCCTTATAATACTTTGAAAAAAAAATTCTAAATTTCTAAATTAACTTTGTGGAAGCATTCCACTAAAGTTAATGTAAATGTCTCATAACGTAGAATGTGAAGCTACGTACCTCTATCAAGCTTTTTAATTTATTCAGATATTACTTATGTATGTTGAATCACTACTCAGTTTACATTTACTCTAGTCTACCTCGAACCAAGGATATTTACTTTAACTAGAAAGTAGTCTTAAATGCTAAGCATCGTCTTTGGCGATGACGTCACAACCGGAAACGCTTCAAGCCCAACGGAAACTCACCCCTTTAAAGTTATTTTTGTTCAAACCGATAACGCGAATTTTGCGTACACTCCACGTTTGTTAATATTTAAATGATTATAAAGTTCCTGTATTTAAAATACCTTTTATACTTTAAAACAACTTCAACGGTCTTTGAATATTATTCAGAAGAATGATACAAAGTATTTTTAAATATTGACAATCATAAGTGTAATCACGTAAAATAAGAGACATTCAATAGGAAAAAACAGTACAGGATTAGCAAATCCATTAGATTTGTATAAAGAATGTAGTTGCTAGGTTTAAGTGACGTCCTTCAGCCCAATCGGAATTTAAACTAGCCCAAAAAAGGTCCCACCGTCAAAAATGTTTTTTCGAAAAATAGCCCAAATTCTTACCAATTTTATAGCCAAATTTTCACAAAATAGAATTGAAAATTTCATAGAAAAGATAATTTTCGGTCAAATAATTTTGTGTTTTTAACATAATTGTGGTCTAATATTAGGGTAGTAATGTTTACCCCCTGGACTTCCTCGATGCTGCTATCGCCTCGTTTTCATTCAACTTTCAGTCCGTTTTTCACATTTTACCGTCTAATTATTCACTGGACCGCTGGTCAGCCGCTATTTGGTGGAAACCACAAAAACCAGCCTTAAAATCCGCCTCCCGTCCACGCCTTTTCCCCGCAAAACGCTTTGAAAATAGCCAATCAGGCGGGAAAACCACCAATCTGGCAAGTCTGGTTGAGACGAATTTTAGTGTTGCCCCCTTAATACTTTTCGATATTGATGACCTATAAATCCTATAATTTCAAAATTTCTTTGTCAGGTTCGGGAATTCGATATAATATCAGACTGAAAAATACTAAATTTATGATAAAAATGAATAAATGTGTTTTAATTATTTTTAATATTTCAGTTTCTTTCATTTAAAATTTCATAAAAATTGAAATTACCACCAAATACAATGTGTCCTATAATTTGGACTGGAAATCTATAATTTCTAGTCTTTGAGTCTATAATTTGATTTTGGCTGGCAACGCTGACGGACTCCCACTTCCAAACACGCTCTTGCCAGGAATCGAAAATATCTCGAAAATATTTTATCACGTTATTTTTTCCAACATAAATGTGAGCTAAAGTATACGACATAAAAGATTTAACAAACTTGTTTCAGCTTAAATGTTAAGTTGTCTAGGTGTTTTCAGTCGTACAATCATTCTTAAGGTCTATTCACACGAGCCAACTTTTTGATCCAACTAGATGGGTCAACTTTGAGTTGAGTAAACTAGTTGGTTCGTGTGAATAAAAGTTCGATCACTGATCCATTTTTGCTGACTCAGCATATTGATTTGAAAAGTTGGCTCGTGTGAAAAGGTCTTAAATCTAGTAAGATTTGTGGAAAATCCATAGGTGTTTTTCAAAGTCGAAGGATTTAAATTTAAACAAAGTTCAATAGTGTAATTCTTAAAATAAATAAGCGGTTTTCCATATTTTGCTTTTGAATTGATGGATTTAGTGGACTGTTTTAAAATTCCAGTATTTTTATAAAATAAAAAACCATTGCATTTTACGGGGAATTTTCGATATTATTGTGAATTTGTTGATTTCATTTTCGAGGATAATTCTACAAACTAAAGTTTAGTAATTTTGTAACATAGAAATTCAGTATAAACCCATTAGTCCCAGGGTTCTTTTCACTAGAGCCAATCGCATCTTTATGATAGAAAGTGCAACAAAATATATTTTCCATTTACCGACCACCCCTTCGATTTCACCTCAGGGCAGGAATAGGTCTAACCCTAAATTAAAAACAGCTCGCCCCTCAGAAAATGACAATTGTAACTCTCGCGCATGCGCAGTTGCCTCCATCGGCGGTCGCTGTCAGAGACACGAAGAAACTGAAACTAAAATTTACAACTAGAATACGGTCACTGATTTTTGTTCGGAATCCAGGATGGCGCCCAAAATATTATCTAAGACGGCTAGGATGTCAACGAGTGGAAAACATATTATTATTAAAAACCTTCCTAAGGAAAAAGCTAAATCTAAAGTCGGAGAGACTACAAAGCCCGCTAATGTAATTATTAAATTAGCACTAAGCCTAATAACTGTTCTTCTAAGTTCCATATTTATTATAGATCGATAGAAGAATTCAATTTCGTATTAGTCCTAATATAAATTAAGTCTGGCAAATTTATGAAACCAAAATGAGTTAAAGATCTTTATTAGAGTTTGATTTAACGTGAAAATATTGGTTCTAAATTGACAATCGTTGAATTGTGATATCCAAGTTGATATTAAATTTATTTTTCAATATATTGTAGATTGGGAAAGCCAAGATAAAAATTAAACTTAAAGTTTGCATTGTCTGTACACCGCCAGACTTAGTTTCCAAAAAAAATCAATATTTAAATCATTTTTAATTATGATTAAATGATTAAAATGATTAAATCCTGATTGAAACGATTAAATCGTAATTAGTATGCTTAAATCGAGATTAGAAATTAGAACGAGAATCGAACACAATTGCGATAGAACCACCAATATTCATAATTAATATTAAATTATCGTACTTAAGTTTTAATTTTAATTATAAAATCTCGATTCAACCGATTATATTGATTAAATCGTGATTGAAATGATTAAATCGTGATTAAAATGATTAAATCGTGATTAAAAAGATTAAATATATTTGAAAAGATTAAATCCTGATTAAAAAGATTAGATCATGATTAGAATGATTAAATCTGGTTTAAATCGTGATTAGATTGATTAAATCGTGATTAGATTTTCTTATCTTGATTAGATTTTTAAATCTTTATTACCCTGATTTAATCACGATTACCCTGATTTAATAATTTTACTATGATTAAGACGAACCCAAAATGGAAGTGACCTGCTCTACGACTTTAATTCAGCGTTATTCTAACAATAAAATTCTTTAGCCATGTAAAAAGTCAATTAGAATTAGTCTACCATAGACTAATTCTAATTTCGAATGTGTTTTCCTTCGTTTAGAAACGCAGCAAGAAAGGCAACGCGGCGAAGAAACGGCCAATATTTCCCAATTACATTTTCAAAGTTCTGAAGGAAGAACACCCGGAGATGAGTATCTCAAATACAGCCATGTCCATCATGGACAGTTTCATGAACGACATCTTCGAACGGATTGCTTCGGAAGCTAGCAAACTGTGTCGCAGAGCCAAGAAGAGCACCGTGTCTGCTCGCGACATCCAGTGCGCCACCCGTCTAGTCTTACCAGGGGAATTGGCCCAGCACGCCGTCGCGGAAGCCACCAAGGCGGTCACCTCATTTTTCAAGTCGGGTTCGAAGGTTGGCATAAAACGGGTGGCCTAAGGCTTTTCGAACTACATTGTAATACATTTTTCAAAATCGCGGTGTTAAAGGTTGCATCATGTAATTCTCCAAATCAAATTAAATATTCTTTTATGTCAATAAAATAAAGTATTTTTTTAAAGCAATCTCCAGAATGGTTTGGTTATTTTCATAAACATTATAACATGGTTGCCACAGTACGTGGAAAAGTCAGGGAATTTTAAAAATTAGTCTAAAAATCAACGAAATGTCAGGATATTTAATTTTGGTGGCCTATAGCAAACCTTTACTAAAATATAGGTTAGAAATTACAAACATTTGGTACAAAAAGTCGGGGATAATCTCCGGAGTTTTTCAATGAATTTGAATTTGAAAAACCTGGTAACTCTGTTGTAAATACTTTTAGATGTCTAATTTATTACGGGACAATCTACGAAAATAGATGCCATTAAAGTTTTGTACAAACCGGAGAAAAGCAAGTTAAATAAAAACATTTGTCGTTTCTGAAGTTGGTGTATTATTAAAGACAAATATTTGTTAACATTGTTTTTTTTTTGGTCGGCGTTTCAAAGCAAGCGGTTCTCCTTTTTGAACTTCGATCCGCTAAACCCATTTTGGGCGTGGGAACCGTTGTTTTTATTGTCTCTCGTCTGACCTCCATTTTTATTTGAATTTTTGAATGATAAAACACACTGTCTGTCGCCTTAACTCAATCACCGGTGAGGTTCACTAAATATGAAACGTTTCAAGTTGATAATTAAAAATTAGTGTAAATTTCATCGGCTTTACCCGGTTAAGGGTTCTACATCTTTTACTTCGTCACAGACGCCGGCAGACATTTTTCATACAAAGTCTAGGGGGAGGGGGCATTCTTCCTTACTCATAATACCATAAGTAACGTAATAAGAATAAGTATGACATTTCCCATTGATTCAATGCTAATTTTCTAACCGAACCTTTTTTCGACACTGACACCGAACTAAGTATATTATCGTCCTTGGTATTACCGAACTAAGTAGTATATTATCGTCCTTGGTATTACTATATTTATATTTGGGCATATCTTAGATACCAGCGGGCTCTGTGCCGAACTAAACCTGGATTGCTTTATAACTCTGAAGAAAAGACAGTGACAATGTTTGATAATTGACATACTTTTAGTTATTATGTTACTTATGATAATACTAAACCGTCTTAGTCATTTAGTCTGATTTGGAAAATGAAGTGCTTTAATTAATATTGATTTAAATTAAGTTATATTTTCTTGACAATTATTTTATTTAAGACCTTTTACTTGCGTTTATAATTGCGACAAACATTTTGCCAATTTCAAATAAGGTTTTTAGTCAATTTATGTTATTCAGCGATTTCAGTCTCACGCGACACGACCTCATCCATGCTTTTTCGCGTACAAAATGGCGGCCATAGCAAAAAAGCTACGAGGTACAATTACTGTACTATGATATTGGAATTTAGTACAGCTTAAAGGGAGTATGAACTTCCATATTAATGGTGGATCAACGAATTTAACATTTCTGCCACCAGATTTAAACGAAAACTACGGGTGATTGGCGCTAGTTACGTTAAAAACAAATCGTTGGTCGTGCTAGCAGACGATTAGTTACTTGGAATTAATATTTAATATTAAATTTTAAATTCGTTCTCAGACCCCGAAAGAGATTTACAATCAACAGTGTCTGACGGCGTTGTATTTAACGTATAATATAAATAATAAGATAATATCATTATCGGGATTATTTTAATATAAGCACAATTAGCATAATTTACTAATTAAATTTTTTTTATAAAGTAAGGCAAAATTCACGAAATAACGCCTATAAGTGTTTTGTATTTAATTATACCGGTCACACTTATGAGTATAGGTAGGTATGTTACTTATGATAAAATTAGGCCACGGGAAGTAAGTATTAAAAAAATTGAATTTTAAAATGTAGAAATTAAAATAATAAAGGGGGTCTTTAAGTTTGTTACTCTCTGTTACGAGGGTGGTCGAAAAACCGGAATTTGTTAACAGCAATTAACCATAAATATTATTGATTTGGTTTTCGCTTACAACTTATTGTATCCCTCGCTTAGTAAATTAATTACTAACTTTCATTTAACCTTGAATCCGTGAAAGTAAAACTAACCCAAAAACATTCGATGTTCTCAGATGCGTAATTGAGTTCATTATTTCTAGAATTTAAAAGCAGATTTCAAAGCGAAATATAGCCATTAGCAGTGGGCCATTAGACTTCAAACTTGGACGCTTTCAAAGTAATTAAGAAACGGGCATATACTATTCAATTCAAAGTCTCACCAAATCGAAATACTATCGATTTCCATTTCCCCCGAAAAAAAAACTGTTAAAAAGCGGCTTCTAAAACGGAATAATTTTTAAAATATCGAGTGAGGAAAACGTTAAGCCTTGGCTGGTGCAAAGGTCAAAAAATCCGAACGGACCGAATTTTAAAAAAGCCGAAAACGTTGAGGTTGCTACAGCAGCTGTTGGTCATGTTTATGAAATTTCTTTTAAATGAAATAAATTCGCTAGAGCAAGATCTTTATCAAAATGAAACGGCCCTAATAAGAAGAAAAAGTGAGAAAACGATTTTCACCCCATCTATCTTCAGCGGTGGTAAATTCTATCGGCCGAGGCCTAGCCAATTTCCATAATAGCGCTATTAGTTATGCGTGATTTTACTGATAATTTATTTTTCTTTGAAGGTATAAAAATTCGTTTATAACTCTACCATTTCGTATTCCCACTTTTCATTGGAATTAAAATCAGTTTATATTATGTTTTTTTCGTATATATTTATGTCGTGACGTTGTATTTGACCCGTAGGGCCATCTATGGCAGAAAAGTAACATTAACATGGGAATGAATAAGCGTTAATTATTTCTGGAATTGTCAAAAGCTGTAAATGGTTACTCCCAGAACTCATTAATGCAACTGAGAACATGTTAAGAGAGCTTTACCTTTATTTTCAGTAAGAGAGCCAAAACCAGGTAACTCGGCTTAAGTTAATTTTCTTTTTGGCGTTTAGCAACAGAGCATTTCTACTGTCATTTAGAACCAAATTATGATTTTCTTATGATTTTAAAAAGCATTGCATTAAGTATATTTTAAAACTTGAATAATTTTCCATAAAATGTTCTAGGTTTACAGGTTTTCCACAATATATCCAGAGATTTTCCGTAAAAATTAAGGTCAAAATAAGATAATTTTTATAAATTTAATTTTTAAATTACTTCAACTTTCATTTGAATACAAAATTTACTCTTCAGGTTACGTGTTAACCAAAAATCGTTTTATTGCGTCGTTGGAATTACAAAATTTTAAAAATTAAAAGTAATTTAATTTAAATTTGTATTTTATTTGACAACGACCCCATAATTTACGGACTGTTCAATAAAGCTCGTCGAAAAATTACATATGTTGAAAAAAATGTAACATGATTGCTTGTAGCTCCCCAGAATGCAGGCGCATGCGCGGTGCGTATCTATAGCCACTAAAATAGTAATCTGCTTAGTCATTTCGGTGACGTATAAAAACGAAATGTAAAATTTTTTCAGATGTCTATTTTCATAAATACGTCTTAGATTGCTTAAAAAAAAACATAATACTTAATCAAAGTGTTAAGCCTTTTCCGTAGTTTAAAAAGACTCATCTGATGATGGGCGTGCATTTCATCCTCATAAATAAAGATGCACGTTCTCAGTCGCGAAAACGCGTTCTGCTTATAAACCAACTTTTCCAAATATAAATGCAAGCACAACACGCGATAAACAGGGCAACATAAAAAATGTAAAGAATATCAGGAATAAAATATATATTTATTTTTTCTCCCGAAAACGTTAGCCATTTTCGATTTCGTTCGGGGAGATTTAAAGTAATGTTTTCGGTTTTTTTGCAGCTTTGATTTGATACATTTGGCGCAGAGCCCCGATCGATTCGTAAAGCGAGTTTTGCCCGAGTTCGCGCAACGCTCCGCGATAACAGCGAAATAAGGATTTGTATGGCCAGCGTCAATGGCGAAGGGAGAATCCATAATCAAGTGTTCGCCCATTGACGACCAAATGGAGGGGTTCTTTTGCCCAAGATTTCGGGACGATCTTTGATGGCGTGTTTTCCGGTTCGAGACCAGTCGCCGCCACTCTCAGATATTACGCCGATACTATCACAAATTGGTCTGGCCATCGTCCGCGCGTTCCATCTCTATTTTTATCCCGAATTTTTTCCTATTTTCAATCCATTTTTGGGGTTAAAAAACTTAAAAGGGAACCATTTAGTGAACAAAGAATCGCAACAAGATCAGCGAAGTGGAGTTAAGTAGACGGTAGTAAATGAACGTAAGTTATTGACGTAAAACGCAATGCTTATGAGACGATAACTAAATCGAAGTTACCATCCAGTACTTTTCACGTGGCCAATCCATTCAAAGCGGCGTTTTAACATTAATCGAGTCTATTGACTTAAAAATGTCAAATCTAAACTTTACACTGCGTACGAAAATTTATTTATTGATAAACCATATTTTTGTGATTAAATTGTTTAGAAAATCAATATATATGACGGTATACGTACCACACAATTTTTTCTTATCAAATGTGTTTTTAAAAATTGATCCTGTGTTGGTTTAAAGAAAATAGCATTAGTACGATAGGCAGATGCATACTTATCTCGTTAGAGATATATTATGTACTTAAGGTGTTATTTATAATTTGTAATTACACGTTTTTTGGTATTTAACCAAAATTAAAATTCGGAAAACGTGTAGAGTTAAACTTGTAGGATTTGTACTGTGCACTCAGCTACAAGTTTGCTCTACAGGGTGGCTTAATCTCTCTATATATTTGGACCCTCCCAATATTGAGTCTATATTTTGTCACTTCCAATTTGGTCTTTAAAAAAATAAATTACTTTTACAAATAAAAGTAAGAGTATTTTATTTGTCTGGAAAAGTCGTCGGTCCTGGCAGCGAGTTCAATATTTCCCGGTCAACAAGGAGAGCGGACAGCGTGAACGAAGTGGGTGGACCTCCCATCTCATCTCCGTCCATTAGTTCTACACCAATCAAGAACCAATCGATAGTATCGAGCAGCGGTCATCGCGTTCCACGCAGTCTGAAGAGGCGCCCCTACCGGACAACGTCGGAAACCAGAGATAGCCTACTTAGATATCGATACCCACGGACTACCGTTACACCGAAGGATGCGAGGACAGCGAATTTGGGGGTCCGTCCGGGATTGAATTCCCTATCTCGTCTCCTCTCATCCGGAAGAGTGTCAAACTCTACAAAATGAATGAAAAAGTGAAAATGGCCTACGTTATCGAAGGCGGATTGCGTGGTTCGACTATAGCGTTGGTTTAAGGCGGACCGTGCCTTTGGAGGCGCTTTCAGGTGGCGTTAAAAGGGTTATATACGGGTTGACCAAACGAACGATTGAAAGGGACGTCAAGGCAACCACGGACGTTTCGTCAGGCAGGGCTATTAGAGGGCCCAGAATTTCCGATTTCTTCATTACCGATTTAACCGCTAGATGGTATTCTCAAAGCGGGTGGAGTTGAAATTTCGAAACATCAACTTAATACGATTGGCCTATCCGAAACATTTCATTCTGTCTGATTGGTTGGGTCATTGTAGGACGCAATCCTCAATTTTGGCCAGTTAGATAAATCGTCACAAATATTTGGCATTGTTATGAAAGAGCTTCCTGGGCTTCAACCTGCCAGCCACCACTGACAACTAACACAATTTTCAACATTATAGCAAAGGCTTAAGTTTCCCAACGTTCGCTTACACTACCAAGTTAATTTGGCGGCTATTGCAATCATCGATTTGTCAAAATGTCAATATTTTTATTTGTTGCTAGCCGACTATACATTCCACCCCACCCCCTTTTCTAACGGATCCCAGGTTTTGATAAACTAAATTCGGTTGATGAAATCCCAATATTGAATTTCACTCAAGCCCAGATGGCAAACTAGGCCTTGGCCTTAATTTACATCGAAAGTTATCTTCTTGGGCCTGGCAGGTTTTGATGCTATCTCTAAAAGCAAAGCGATGCTTGGGCGTAATTTGTTTATATTGCCGCTAGGTGCGTTGCGTATAATAGATTATGGTGGAATATAGATGGCGCTATCGGTGTTGATAAGCGGTGTTTTAGGTTTAGCTTTCACGAAAACCTGGTCTTTTATATGAACTTAAATAAGGGTACCATAAACAGGTAATAAAAAATGGGTAGTATCAGAAGTATACACCATATTTCTTAAGGTTTTAAAGATAATAGTGTGGGTGTTGTATTTTTTACCTTTCATGAACTAAATGGTTGCTTCTCTCGTAATATACCTCTCAGTGGCGTAGCCAGGGGGGGCACAGGGGGCACATTCCCCCATGAAACGTATGGTCGTACGTAAAAATATTTTAATTTTTTTACTTTTTTTTTCCAATGGCGTGCCCCCCCCGAAATAAAATCCTGGCTACGCCACTGATACCTCTGGTAGTATTAAAAAAACCACATGAGTTATTCTAGAACTACTTTAAAATGAGAAGTATTTAATTTAATTACTAATACAACAAATTAGTAAATTTTAAAGTTGTACTTTAGACAACAGATGTCGTTGCAATATATATTGCTAAATTATTAATCCGCGAGTCTCCAATTTCTAAGACGATTCCCGCATGTATCATAAAAGCAAAATAAAAACAAGGTCATTAACCGTAAAAATACAGACGCAAATTTCCGACATTATCCCTGGTAGGGGGCTCACTGCTAAGGCCGGGAATAAAAAAACCCTATTAATAAACCCGCTTCCTAAAACCTTTCAATTTGAAAAAAAGAGGCATAAATTTGAATAAATACTTGGCCGCCTTGCTTACAAATTTCTCCCAAGGCCGTATTTATTTCAAATTGCCGAAGCCGAAAGATAGCGGAGGAAGAGAAGAAAAAAGAGATTTCGATTTAAGCCTCGGCCGGGCCTTGGCGCAGGTAGGGCGGCGGATACCGTCAGGATGCATCATTAAAATAAATCCCAATCGAGCCAGGCTCAGCGGAATCGAACGCATTCATTTGCATAAAATGGAAAAGGGGATTGTTCGCGCCACCTAGCGGGGTCCCTCCTCAACGAGTTGAAGCTTAGAAGGTGCATTTGCAAAACGCTGATTTCGTAAGACGATAGATGGGGTTGCTAAATTAGGAAACGCCAGTCGATAAAAGGCGAACCAGATGGAGTCCAGATTTATATCGATGCCTTCCAATTGGGAGGGGCACTATAGTGTCTATGGCTCCGAGGCCAACACCCTTTCGAGGTGTAAGAATTGGATAAATGAGAACTGCCCTGCCCTCTTCTCATTGAGGAAGAACCTAAGTAGGAAACTGAGAACGTATCACTTAAAAAGGATATCGGATATCAAGCGCGTAACTCGATCGATTTACAAAATGGCCGGGGCTAAGCCTGGAATTATACAAATAGAGACGCCATTCATCTAGCCATTAAATTATATATGTACACACTCGGAATGTCTAAGGCAGGCTGTAGTGACAGCGAGGCCCTAAATGGGTTAGAGTGTGCAATAACTGGTGGCTTTACCGGGGAGTCGGGGTCCGGCTCTTGTAACCCATAAGGGCGGTGGCGCACTGGCAGATGTTAGCTCTGATCAAATGGTCCTATCTCCACCTCCGACTTCGGTCAGGTTTGGGCTGGATACTGAACTTCGGTTGAGGCTAACGGAGAGGGTCCAGGCAAGCTGGCCGCCTCGGCGGATTGGGTAGCCTGCTGTGGGGCGGCGGGCCTCCATATGCGGGCACGGCGGTCCTGTTTCCCGGCCTTTTGGGGCCCACCGGGATCTCCGGTGCCAGCTGTGCCGGGTTACTTGGGCTGCTGTGTGCTCGTCGTTCCCCTTTAGGAGCTCTCTCCAAAGGGCTTGGCTCCTTACCTACGTAGGTAGGGTGTCGGCTGGAGTTGCTAGAGCATCCATTCTAAACCCCACTGCTGTGTGCGAAGTGGGGATTGATCCACCCATTGCTGCACCTTCTGCTGGGTTGAGTGGCTGGCGTCAAAGGTGAGACCATCAGTAGTAGGGTTCTGCTACCCATGCTGGATTTGTCACCTGTCCGGGCTAGGTGGACGCTGGCGTAGGGCACTATGATGATAGGCCTCCGGTGGTATGGTCTTTGTTACTAGGTACACCGGGGTATAAATTCTGACACACTGTAGTGACAGCGATGATTTCCATAGAAACTGAAAAGGTTAACGGCCGAGATTTTAACTCGCAAGTACCAAGCTAAACTCGGAGCCGTTTCCACATTAAGCCTTGGCTAGAATAGAAGTTCACTTACTTAATTTATTTTTTAAATCATATGAATGTTAATTTATGCGAAGAAAATCACCAATAAATTCATGGTGAAAAGTTACTTAAATCCATTTTCTGGTAAGTTGATTTTTCGAGTGAACGTCTTTCATTTTTTATCGGCGGCGGTGGCCATCCAATGCATTTCAAAACATGTGTAACGTTTTACTTTAGAAGTAGTTTAGGGCCCGCTGGTTTACCTAAGTGAATTAACGGCACTGTAGCAATGAAGCCTTACACATTCCAAGTAGATATTTATATAATTTCCGAATCTCATCTATTACAAAATATACTAGGCCAAGTATCAATCTGGAAAACATTTTCTTCGAATTGTATTCCGACTTATTTTAACTAAAAAAAGTATCTTCTAAAGACAGTGATAAACTATTACATTACAATACTTGTACTTGCAGTAGTTGTTGCGGTGCAACTCGGTTGGATAAACTAGGTTTGCCAATAAGTTGTTTTAAGATATTAGAGCAATTTATTTCCGGGTTTCACCCTCTGTTTTGATAAAGGGAATATGAACTTGCATATTTATGGTGGCTTATAGAATTTCACTTTCTGCCACCAGGTTTCACAGAAGCTAGGAGTGATTGGCGCTAATTACGTTAAAAAAGTCGTAGCAGACGATATTTTGATTTCAGTTCATACTCCCTTTAACCAAAAAATCAATCCAAGTTCACGCCTAACAAATTTTAAATTTTGTAGTTTTACTCAACAGAGGAAAATGCGGAACAGGGAAAATAACTCAAGTGTGAACTAAGCTGAGTTTATGAAGTATCACGTAAGCTTTATTTTACCAAATTGCTCTTTCCAGAGAGATTTTGATCATGGCGTTATTAATTATACCGGAGCGTGTAACGTAAGCAAGGCTGCACTTTGCGTGAATTCGTTAGTTTTTAGTTCATTAATAAAGTAATGTAGCTATACAGGGTGCTTGTGCAGAAACAATAAATTCGATTTTTTCCTCACATTTATTAATTTTTCGCGTATCATTAACTAATTAATTATTAGAGAGGTTTAACCAGCGTCCGAAAACGTGTAAGGGTAGCTTGTAGGAGGGTAGACGTGCCTTTTTGTGGACAGCCTTCACCCCCTACAAGTTCCCTCTACGCGTTTTTCGCTGCGGGCTTAGCCTCTCTTTTAAAATGATTTCAACCGATGTTGTTCAAATTCTCGGGTTAAATAGGCTTTAATATAAATTGAAAATTTCTAGAAGGAAACTATTTCGTCGGGTTTCAGTTTTGCTACTTTTGCAACGGCAACCAAAATGTTTTAGACTGAAAGTTTAACAAAATAACATACAATGTAAATTAGACTGAAAGTTTAACAAAATAACATACAATGTAAATTAGACTGAAAGTTTAACAAAATAACATACAATGTAAATTAGACTGAAAGTTTAACAAAATAACATACAATGTAAATTAGACTGAAAGTTTAACAAAATAACATACAATGTAAATTAGACTGAAAGTTTAACAAAATAACATACAATGTAAATTAGACTGAAAGTTTAACATTTCACAAAAATTAGACTGAATGTTTCACAAACAATGTAAATTAGACTGAATGTTTCACAAACAATGTAAATTAGACTGAATGTTTCACAAACAATGTAAATTAGACTGAATGTTTCACAAACAATGTAAATTAGACTGAATGTTTCACAAACAATGTAAATTAGACTGAATGTTTCACAAACAATGTAAATTAGACTGAATGTTTCACAAACAATGTAAATTAGACTGAATGTTTCACAAACAATGTAAATTAGACTGAATGTTTCACAAACAATGTAAATTAGACTGAATGTTTCACAAACAATGTAAATTAGACTGAATGTTTCACAAACAATGTAAATTAGACTGAATGTTTCACAAACAATGTAAATTAGACTGAATGTTTCACAAACAATATAAATTAGACTGAAAGTCTCACAAACAATGTAAACTAGACAGAAAGTTTAATACACAATGTAAATTAGACTGAAAGTTTAATACACAATGTAAATTAGACTGAAAGTTTAATACACAATGTAAATTAGACTGAAAGTTTAATACACAATGTAAATTAGACTGAAAGTTTAATACACAATGTAAATTAGACTGAAAGTTTAATATATAATGTAAATTAGACTGAAAGTCTAATGTTAAATGTAAATTAGAGGGAAAGTTTAATATACCATGTAAATTAACCTGGTAAAATCAGATCTTTAATTTTTATGAATTTTGATCATTTGATTTAAAACACAAGTTTTGTATTGCAGCACCAACAATTTACGTAAACTTTCAAAGATTATAAAAAAATACATAAAACTTTAATGACGCGATTAAACACTAGGTGGCAGCGCCATTTTGTTATTTCGCAAGCATCCTCGTTTGAAGTTCTGCCACAACATGGCAGGCCAAACGTCATAGCCACCCCTCCGTGTTTACTGCAATATTCCACCCCGCTTACACGTACAGTCAAAATATTTGACGGAAACCCTCCTTTAGCTCCCCCTAGCGACGGATTTATTCTCCTCCATTCGCACGCCAGAGGTCGCCAAACGCGTAAAAGCAAACTGCCAAGTGTGGCCTTTAAAAAGCGGAGCCCGGGCCTGTAATCAAAACTGGTATTTAAAGGCTTAGAGCAATTAAGAACAGCCGCCACCGCTCGCAGCGCCCTTAATTCCCCTGGAGGCAAAAAGACCGTACGCCGTTGCCATGGAAACCCCCTAACACCCCCCCCCCCGCCTTTTAGCGAAAGCCCCGGAGACTGGATGGGTTCTTATTTTTAACGGTTCTTGAAGTTTGGGTTTTGGAGGGATGGTTTGAAAGCGCCATTAGGCCAAAGGAGATCGGGCCTGCGCCTACAAGCAAAACCATTCGTCTTAGGCAGAAACAAAAAATGACCGTTAACAGAGAAATAAAAAACTAACGGCGAACAAGATGGGCGAGATCGAAACAATTTCTTTGCCAGTGTTCCGAATACATAGTTTGCATCCCTACGTCATCAATGACGCAGCTCCATGTATAGGTATATGCGCTAAGAATAAATATGTAATTTGAGCAAGAATGAACCGTACAATGCCGCCATTTTGCTGGTGTAGATTTCTTAGTAAAACGCGTTGGTTAACACTTTCAATCGTCGGTTTACGGATTTTAATTATTTTCAAATGATTAAGAATTTAGTTACACGTTAAAAATGATTAACGGCCTTTTTAAAATTTGTTCGAGTAGTTCGAAGGAAATTGTCAAAGGCCTAAATTGATAAACTTTGCCAACTTCTTTTCGAAGATATTCCACTCGTCATTTGCTATTTTATTTAAATAACCCGGGTTTCACATCTTCTCTTGGTTTGTTTAGGGCCTTTCACGATATTAATTTAAAATTTTAAATCATAAATTTAATTTTCGTACGTTTTGTCGCTTCGATGAGATGACCAACAAAATGGCTACTAGTATTTAGTAGTTACGCGCGAAATTGTTCGAATTTTTTACTCCCCCTTCCGGTTTCCATGGAGACCATATGCCCCTCCCTTAGGTGCAAACTATGTATTGGGAAAAATGGGAAAATATCTGAAAAGTATTGTCAGCATATAAATGTAAAGTTTTGATATTTCTATTGATATTTTGTCATATTAATGGTTTAGAAAATATAATTGAAATTACTTCTTTTAACAAATTATCTGCAATATCTTCATTTGCCATTATTGGCCACTATTTGCATGGATGTCAAAATATAATATCAACTAGGTGTAACAAACACAGCACCCCACACAAGGAGAACGCAGCTAGCCTTTAAACACGCTAACGCAGTGTTGCGTACAAATTTCATTGGACGAGCCTTAAGGCTGACCGTTTTTCGGAAAGGGGGAAGACAATTACAGAATTTTCCCCTTCCGACGGGAGCAGGCGCTAAAGCGTCTAACCAATGAAAAATGTACACACGAAAATGAACTACTTTTGACGGGTTGCGTTCTCCTTGGTGGGGTGCTGTGTTTGTTGCTCCTAGATATCAAGCAGGAATCCATACCTCTACTTGGAATGTTTGTCGCGGCAGATTTTCGTCCCGAAGTGGGTGACGGTTTTTTGAAGTCACTGTGATCTTACCATACGTGATATGGCATTAGAAGCTTTCCAAGTAGAGGTATGGATTCCGGTATCAAGTTATTTGAACCAAGAACATATCTATATGACGAAGAATATATGAACTGAGCTATTTATCTGATAAGTCAGGTCGCTTGTAAAAAATTGGGAGAACGTTTAACATAATACCTGGATTAAATCGATAAATAAATATTTGATATTTATCGCGTTAAATAGTATTAAATACGTAAAACTTGACTGAGTTGAACATTTAGCCATGGTGACCTTTTAAAACTATTGTTCGAAAAAGTTGATGCCAAAAGTCTTTGTTCAGATAATTATCTGCAATGCGACAAGATTCATTGCTGAACTATTTGGATTCTGCAAACTGCCGTCTGCTAAATGGTGGTTCATCAACCAATCTAAAGATGGCGCTAGTGGTAGTAATAAGCAAAGCTCTTTCAATTTTACAAACTCTCATCTGATAAATAATGGTTCAGCCAACAATCTAGAGATGGCGGTAGTGTAGTTAGAAAATTTAGTCTGCTATGACAAGAATTTAAAATAGAATATAGAATTTTGACCCCGAATAAGTGGGATAGCGTATAAAATTCGATAGCAGGGCTCAAAGTTAGCTCTGTACATTCTCCGTTACTCGTACGAGTTGTTGGAAGTGATATTTTTAATATAACGAGCTGAACGGCAATCATATATTTAATTAAATCAAAACGAACGACATAATATATTCCAGTGACTGTTTAATGAAAGATAAGAACAGGCTTTAATATCGCAATCGTCCCGAATGCCAGAATTAAACACATTGTCCCATTTAATAACGCGCATTGTATCTGCCCCCTGGTGGCCGACGTCATAACTTGTTAATTCGTCAAAGCTCCCACAATGACGCGCAATAAAAGGCGCGCGATCAAGTCCAACGAACGGGGCTTAAGAGGAACCGAGGCACCCCCCAAAATACCGGGAAAGCCCGCGGGGGCCCCTACGCGCGCCCTCTGGTGCATTTTTGTAGCACCCCCTGTCCAAAGAGCGCCATCTATTAATAGAAAAAATAAGGGCAGTCTCGTTCAATAATAGATTCGCTTTTCCGTTCCATAGAATGCCTAATGAGGAAAATATGGGAAAGCGGCGAATAGATTGTCATCTCCTCCACCAGGGGTCGCTCCAAAATTCGAGAGAGCGGAATAGATAGGGGGAACGACACGGAAAAAGGCCTATTAATGTCCTCAAGGCCGTAGACGAGAAGATGAGAGCTTCCGAATAAAGAGTCTTTGCAGAATATCAGAAATAATGATAATAATGAAGGAGGACTTAAAGGGTCATTCTATTGTAAGGATTATTAAATTGGCAATCAACCGAAATGGATTTAAAATTATTAAAAAGTGCGTTTCAATTTGCCCGACCAGAGTATTATTCTCAAAAATTAAAAGAAAGGGAAATTTTTAAAATTTCGCCGATTTTAAAGAAACAAAATCTATTTTTTTTTATATTTTTTTTTGCTGACACAAATTTTTAGATTTTTTAATTACTATGTTAAGATTATGATTATTATTTTTCTAAATTTAGGAAAGGAGTAAATTCGAAAGACAACGTTAAAAAAAAGAGAACATAAAGTCACCTCTTTATATTTTCGGTCGGGGTAGTTCAAAATCCATTTTGCATTTTACATTTGGCATTTTGAGTTTCTAGGAAACTATTTTGTATTTTGTGGGTTTGATGTGTGGAAAAACCGTTTCAAAATGTTTTTACTCTGGTACCATCATCGCTGCTCTTGTAGAGAAAGTTCGTCTGCTATTTACTCCCAAGTAATCATAGGTAGCGATACTCAATGACTCACTTACTCAGAAGCAGACAAACATTCGTGCAGTGCCACAGCTTTATTTCCCACGCTGGCTTTATATTTTACATTTAGAAAAACCAATTTTCAAAAACCATTTTATATTTTAGATTTAGAAAAACCAATTTTCAAAAACCATTTTATATTTTAGATTTAGAAAAACCAATTTTCAAAATGCATTTTATATTTTACATTTAGAAAAACCAATTTTCAAAATGCATTTTATATTTTACATTTAGAAAAACCAATTTTCAAAATGCATTTTATATTTTACATTTAGAAAAACCAATTTTCAAAATGCATTTTATATTTTACATTTAGAAAAACCAATTTTCAAAATGCATTTTATATTTTACATTTAGAAAAACCAATTTTCAAAATGCATTTTATATTTTACATTTAGAAAAACCAATTTTCAAAATGCATTTTATATTTTACATTTAGAAAAACCAATTTTCAAAATGCATTTTATATTTTACATTTAGAAAAACCAATTTTCAAAATGCATTTTATATTTTACATTTAGAAAAACCAATTTTCAAAATGCATTTTATATTTTACATTTAGAAAAACCAATTTTCAAAATGCATTTTATATTTTGCATTTCGAGTTATGGAAAAAGTATTTTGCATTTCACAATTTGCATTTTGAGTTATAGGTGAAGTATTTTGTATTTTACAATTTGCATTTTGAGTAAAAAAAAGCAATTTGAACCCTGTTGACCCTTCATTTCTACGACAAAATTAAGTTACTTAATAAACCTGCTATTAATATTAAATTAATAACTTAATAAGTTGAATTTGTGGTTGCCATTTTATCAGGAATATATAAAATATTTCAACCACACTACGTTTAAACTAGAGTTGTAAGTTGGAAAATTTTCTGAAAAATTAGCTAGGCCTTTTTTTCTAGAAAAAATCCGTATTTTTTGGAAATAAAGAAAAAAAAAGGTTTTAATTCCCTGATTACCCTAATATTGTTCGCCTCATTTTGTCGAATCCAAAAGTAAAACTAAACCTCTAGACTAGTCTCGAATATAAACCCTTCAAAAGTAATTTATGTTTAAATTTTTTATTTTTCCGATTTCTTAAAATTTTTCGCAATTGACGGATTTTGAAATGACGGATTTTGAAATGACGTTTTAGCGCGCGAACTTACAGATACATGTCTTGGGCACACAGCCTTCTTTGCGTGCTTTTTTGACCATAACATGTAGAGGTATTTTCACGCGCAAAATGAATTTTAAAAGCCGTCAATTTTATTTTTCTTGAAAATTAAGCACTGTAGTTTAAACCGATCGCTTTACTAATTCATAATTGTAACATCTTCGAGTTCCAGTTTATAGAATATAAACTATTTGGAAATTAGTTTTTGGTTTCAGATCTCCGAAGTCTGCTCCGCGTAAAGGTAGTCGCGGTCCTGCCTTATCGCCAGTGCGCGACAGGCTATACTACCCACGCCAAGGCTTAGGCTGACTTTTGCGTCCTACGAGAGCGAACGAGGGAGGGGGATCGTTTCATTTCCGGCCCCTTTTTTAGTTCCTTTCCCCGTCGGAAGATGACGTCGTAAAGAGGGCAAAATCCTCTCCGAAAATTGTCCACATCCTACACCAAGGCTTACAACTCATTTACGACTATTAAAGGTCCCTATCTGCCAACTAGATTCTACCAAAGATTCACCTCTACTAGACCTATATTTCATACAGAATTTTAAACCTATTAACTTGGTTTTATATATATATTTTTTTCGTTTCGGAGGGTGTTGAAATGACAGAGGTTTTATGTGGGAATTGTAAATTTTACTTAAAGTTTTATAGCGCGGGATATTAAAGAGGTTAAGCACGCACTATTAAACGTGGAAAGAAAATTGTTTAAAATTTTCCACTACCAAATAAATATTTTTTTTTTCAAATATAATGTAATAAGGTTTCATATGAATTAAATATTCGTTATTTGCAAAGTGAAATAATTTCAACCTATATAAAATAAATTACAACCATGACAATAGACGCTTCAATAAAACATCTTCAAGGAAATTGCCAAGAACTAATATTTTCGAGAGGCAGGACCTACAAGTTACTGTTTACATAGTGCTTGTTGAAATAACCAGGTAGCTTTTTTTGACGTATTAAAGCTTAGGAAAAACACGATGTTCTATTAACACGTGAAAAGTTTCTATTATTTCAACAAACACTATATACACATTCACTTGCAGGTCCTGGCTCTCGGAAATATTACTTGGAAATTTCTAGATTTTTCTAAGGACCGCATTTGAGGGCTCTATACACTTCGTAAACATTTGGACAAGTGAATAAACAATCCCTGTATTTTCTAAATTTCAAACCATCCGAAACAAATTAACTTACTATTTACTTAAATAACACAATTTAAAATATAACTCTGTTTGAATGTTACTTTTAACCAAAAAAAATGGTGCGACCAGGGCTCCTATCTCGGAAACCCAACCAGTGGTAAATCGAATTCACGAAGTCAGTATACGGTATACCCGACACAGAAACATGAATAAAACATAGCGGTAACGAAACCGACAACTCTCAAGGTTCACTACGGAGAGAGAAATTCGATTTTTAGGCCTAACTTGGGCACGCCGAAAATACCACATTATTGTTATAATCCCAGATCTTTCTTCTCCAATCAAGAATTCCGTGGAAATAACACATTCTGTTCTATCACGAGCTAAGTAAACTTCACCCGAAGAAATAGACAACAAGTTGGCCACGTACATAATAGAAAAATCGTACATAAATAAGTTATGATTATTACTTGGGTTTACGGGATTATAAGTTACGTAATATCTGAGAAGAGTTATTTGATTAATATATCAAATTATTAGGGTGACGAAAAAATATCGAAATAGTTCAAGAAAATGACAACGCCTGGCGCTATGTTAACTAATGTTTGTAAAAGGTTAAAGGAACTAAATCGAAAAATCGTCTGCTAACACTCGCAACGATTATTTTTCAAACCACCCCTAAAACCTGGTGCTGCTAACATTAACTACGCCTTGTTTTAACGTAACATGGTGTCAGAAATTGCGAAATTCGTTGAGCTACTATAAATATAACGTTCATATTCCCTTTAAGCAACATAATATTGGCTGAATTTGTAATTTGCGCATTGCACCAATAGAAAAATTAAAAATTACAGATTTCTATAAACTTGATAATTCACATTTGTCACTAGTGAATATTGCAGTAAGATAAATAATTATGAGCAAGTTTAAATTTTGGTCACAAGTATCGCCACCTACCGTTCAAAATTATCTGTGCACAGCAACTGAAAGTTTGAAGGGAAAAACATTGAATTTCAAAAGTCGTCTGCTATTTCTTCTGGATTAGTTGACGGATATTAAGGCAGATGGCGCTGTATTTCCTAATCTCGAAGTCCACATGTTAAATCTAATTACTGGTGACGTTATTTGGAGTAAAATGTCTTTCACTCAAAGGTACAAAAAATGAAAAATATTTATCACAAAGTTTCGTTTAATCGAGAACTGCAGTGAAAGATTTTTAGATAAAAAGGCTTAAAAACTATCGACGGGTGTATTAAATTCTACTTTATCCTAAACGCTTCAAGAGAGACGACAAATTTTCGAGTCGCTTTCCGAGCGGCTACATTGACAGCGGAAGAAATCAGAGCATAGCTCCGGCCATAAAAATGCTTTTCTCTCGCGGGAGCCAAAATGTGGAAGATTCAGTAACCGTTAGAGCGGCCGAAACACAAAAGCTTCGTAACTGAATTTCGTCACCCATAGAGAAAGCGGCGCCCCTGGCGGCGTAAGAAAGAAAAATAGCCTTCCACGCCATGGATCAGTTCACTCTCTCGCCAGATAAAAACTCGATAAATATTTATGCTCGGGAAAACTTCCAACTACGATCCACCGAAACCTTCCGAGCCGAACCAGCGCTCGAACGTAAGAAAGTTACTGGGCGGATTATCATTTCGGACTTATTTTAGGAGTACAAACGCCGCTTTGTAACCCGGGGCCAGCTGCTTTTCCACCGCGCTTCGGGGGACGTTAGAGAATGGCGACGCCCGGCTGGGTTGGCAATCGCATTCGCTCATTTTCGCCTCTTCCCGTTTCCAAATTGAATTGAGCTCTTTTAGACGGGATTTTCATCAATGTTGCCCTCAGATAAGATCAGATCGTTTATTTGTCTCAAAGACAGGAGCGCAGTGCTACCAGAAGATGACATTATTTGTCTCAAAGGCCCGAGTGCAGTGCTAACAGGAGATCAGATTATTTGTCTCAAAATCAGGAGTGCAGTGCTAACAGGAGATCAGATTATTTATTATTTGTCTCAAAAGCAGGAGATCAGATTATTGGTCTCAAAAGCAGGAGGTCAGTGCTAACAGGAGATCAGATTATTTGTCTCAATACCAGGAGCGCAGTGCTAACAGAAGATCAGATTATTTGTCTCAAAATCAGGAGTGCAGTGCTACCAGAAGATCAGATTATTTATTATTTGTCTCAAAAGCAGGAGATCAGATTATTGGTCTCAAAAGCAGGAGGTCAGTGCTAGCAGAAGATCAGATTATTTGTCTCAAAGGCCGGAGTGCAGTGCAAACAGAAGATCAGACTGTTTGTCTCAAAAGCAGAAGCGTAATGCTACCTGAAAATCAGATTATTTGTCTCAAAAGCAGGAGTGCAGTGCTAACAGGAGATCAGATTATTTATTATTTGTCTCAAAAGCAGGAGATCAGATTATTGGTCTCAAAAGCAGGAGGTCAGTGCTAACAGAAGATCACATTATTTGCCTTAAAGGCAGTAGCGCAGAGCTACCATAAGATCAGATTATTGGTCTCAAAAGCAGGAGGTCAGTGCTAACAGGAGATCAGATTATTTGTCTCAATACCAGGAGCGCAGTGCTAACAGAAGATCAGATTATTTGTCTCAAAATCAGGAGTGCAGTGCTACCAGAAGATCAGATTATTTATTATTTGTCTCAAAAGCAGGAGATCAGATTATTGGTCTCAAAAGCAGGAGGTCAGTGCTAACAGAAGATCAGATTATTTGTCTCAAAGGCCGGAGTGCAGTGCAAACAGAAGATCAGACTGTTTGTCTCAAAAGCAGAAGCGTAATGCTACCTGAAAATCAGATTATTTGTCTCAAATGCCGAAGGGCAGAAATAAAATGTATCTCGTATTCCTACAGTATAAATGGGCAAAGGTTAGACCCTATTTTAAATAAAATTACTATGAAACCACCCTCATATATTGGTTAAATTTTTAAACAAGCCATTGTAAACATTGGAATAACGATATGCAAAAGGAGATTAGGCATTTCTATAACATAAGCTACGCTTGTTGAACTTGTTTTTATTCAGCTCATTTGTCACGAAATACGTAGTTCCGTTTATGCTTAAATACAGGGTGCCACGTCGAATTTACCGTAGTAAAAAGTCATCGATACTTCGCAAAAACAACATCAAAACAAGAAGACCAATGTTATATCATAAAAAGGCCTATTAAATGGAGTAAAATCTAAATCCGAACGTAACTAGCGCCAATAACTTCCATCTTCTTTAAAATCTGGCGGCAGATATGTGAAATTCGTGGTTCCACCAGAAACATGGAAGTTCCTACTTCCTTGAAAGGGGAAAAATGAAATATGGCCGCGCCCAGCAAAATGTCGCGCGTAATGGTGAATACTGTCTTGGTCATCCGGTTTCGTCCCATAAACTGTTTCATCGTAGCGGAACACATTTGCTAACTTTCATATCACGCCTTTTTGCGAAATTGAAAATTCATTCTTAAATAAGAAAATGCGCTTACTTTACAGAATTAATCTTGAGAGCAGGGCTTAATTTAATTTGAAATATTGGTTTACATTAATTTAAAATAATTATCGTTTCTGTAAATTTAGTTTAATAATAAGCTATGCTAATACCCAAGGCACCACCTTAGGCCTAAGTCATCAAGTGACTTTTGAAGCCATTAATTCAGGTGGCCGGGTTACAATGCGTAGGAGGGTGGTAACGGTAGTTACTGATTCACCATTACCTAAAAATTTAATTTAAGTAGAAATATACCAAAATTATTCTCTTACATTAAATTAACTAAAATTTTTATTTTGGAAAATATTCAGTTTTGGAGGAATAAAAATTACAAAATATATGCTAAAACCATTACAATAGAAAATAAATCGGCACGAAATAAAAATTAAATAGTAAATAAATTTAACTGAGATTTAATTTAATTTTAGATAATATAATCAGTGGAAGCCAAATATTGATCAATTATACTGAAAAATAACCATTTTTAAATTCAACTTCATAAATAAATATTTTTATAAAATAAAAAGTAACAGCTCTGTGTGGAGGTTAATAATTCATTTAAAAACGTAAAATATCGATTACGTTTTTTAAAAAAAACATAATATCTCTAAAATTGGGTTTGACGCATATACGACGTTCTTGCACGTAAGAACCACTCTGTTGCATCATCCTTAAAAGGCTGTTGCAACTTATCCCGAAATAGTTTGATCCGTTTTCCCGTTAGATAAAGGGGAACTGAAGTTGCAAGATGAGTCGGCGTTGAAGGACTTTCGCTTTGATCTAGTCAATTCCCGCAAGTGGCTACGTTCGTTGCGTTTCAACTTAAAAGCTCCCAAATTAGAATTACTATTTGGACTAGCGTTGCGAAATTTCCGCAAAATCGATCCTAGATGGCTCTTACATTAGAAATTTTAAAAAGCTTAATTTTCGAACAAATTAGAATTTTCAGTTTACATAAGAGCCCAATTACTCAATAGGCGCACTAGTCGTCTGTAGGGGCATAAAAACTTGCACAGTATAAAGAATAATTAACTTCTAAAGAGGGTCTTATATGAAAATTGTGCCTAGGGCCTCGAAGGAGCTTAATTCGCTACCGAATAGAGCCACCTAGAGGTCAACTCGAGAAGCACATAATCTACTATATTTGCTATTAGACGATTTACTATTAGGAAACAAAATGTTCTGCTTAGCAGCCGAAATTAAGTGTATGAGTTTAAGGCATTGGTCGCTAAGTAGCTCTTTAAATTGAAAACTCTTTTTTGATTTAAAAAATTAGGCCTTAAAATTTTATTTTCCTAAAAAATATTTTTTTCAAATAAACGAAAATTTTAAATTAAATTTCCATTTTGTGGTTTAAAACCCCACGAAAATTAAATATATATATATATATATATTAGGATTTAAATTAGGAATTCAAATTTTAATCCTAAATAGTTTAAAACATGAAATTTAATTTCCTACTCCCCTTTAAAAACACGAAAATTACAAAAAATATTAGCTTTTAAACTAAGCATTAAAATTTTTATCTAGCTGAATTAGTTTAAATTTTAAAATTAACTTGCCGTTTTCTTTTAGGAACACCGCGTAAATTTAAAAAATATTAGGTTTTAAATGTTTAAAATTTTTATCTATGTAAAAAATAAATTCTTAATGAGGTAAAATTTTAAAATTAAATACTATTTTAATTTTTAAAATACCGCAAAAATTTCGAAATTCCATTTTTTATAACAATTGATAAAATAGTGTTTGATCAAATACAAACGCCTTATATTATGTATATAGAGAAGAACCAAACGAAAGCATCCACTCCTATTAATTAAAATTGCCTAAATCCGCTTACAAATTAAACTGACTCATCTAATAATCAATTTGGGAGAGGGCGTTCTGGATAATTAGCTATTTATCAATTGGAACTTTAGACGCGCTCCGTCATCTTTCTCAGTTTATTCTAACTAGTTTCCGGTTGAGTAACTTCGCGAATAATTAACTTCAAGCAGCGACTCGCCAGAAATTCCGAAATACGTTTTCAACACTCAAATTAATAATACAGTTTCACGGTATAGCGCTTAAACGCTGTAATATTTAACTCAGATAATAATTTTAGTTTTAGCAAAAGTTGAATATATATGCATCTCGGCAATTTAACTGTGGAACTTTTTATTTGCTCGAAATTTAGCGCCTGAATTACTCCATCTGACAGGGATGTTTAGTTATTTACAAATTATATTTTCCTTCTGTAAAACTAATTCACTTATCTTGAAAAATTAGCGGGGACCGATTATTATTATTATAATGGATTATTATATGTTTCAATCGATAAACTTTAGCAGTATAGGGAGATGTAATACTTTTTCGTTAAATATATTTTTATATTCTTTATGGTTTCAGTTTACTGCCATAGGTAGCATAATATTCTCCAGATTTTAACAATAAGACTAGTTAATTTTTCGAGCTAATAACAAAATGGGTATTTATCTCGTGGGACTTATGCTACATACCGCTGGTTTTAATTTACTGACATTAAGTATAATTATATTCTACTAGTGTTGTTAATATTCCGGAAAATAAAATGTGGAAAAATTTCTTGAAAATTTTCCGCAAATCGGAAAAATAACAAATTGAAACATAAATTACTTTTTAAGGGTTATTAATTTTCTTAACTTTTTATCAATATAAAATGTCTAATACCAGTAAACATACTACAAATAATTAATAATAAATTGTTAATCAGTTTAAAGCTACATGTAGTCTAGACGTTTTGTTTTACTTTTAGATTCGAAAAAATGAGGCGAAGATGCCGTTTTATTTAAATTTGCAAAAAATATTAGACTACTCATGGAATTCATAATATTTTTCGGAAAAACACGGAAAATTTTCCGACTTACAACACTATATTCAACTGATATTAAAATAAGCATATACATTTTGAGCTAGAAATAAATACGTTATGTTATAGAAATACGTTATATATTACTTGTTTTAGTTAAATGTCATAAAATAGCATAATATTCTATGTATTTTAATATAGACCGACACGTTAAAAAGTGGCGCAAAAAACCAGGAAGCGCGAGTCACTCTGCAAATTGGAACGTCTAGAGAGATACTGGGAAAGACCTTTGGATGACTCAAGATTGGTGTCTTGGTGAGAAAGACGAAGTGAACGAGAGGAGTTGAGTCACGTCTCCAGAACGGAGCACTCAGCGACAGCCGCTAGTTTTGAAGGCCAGGAAATTCCCCCGTCTCTCGTTCCCGAAGTCGGAACTAGAACCGCCGAAGGTCTCGGGTTAGGACAGGGACGATGAGCCGCCATTCTATTCTCATCCGCCTTCGCCCGTTATAGTTCTGGCGACTGACGTACGCGGGAATAGAACTAACGCGAGCTCGATTGAGTTGATTCTGCCGACTGCGACAACTTTTGCAACAACCGGAAGACCGTCTGCAACTAGGAACATTTTTTTTATTTTCATCTTTTATCTTTGAAGTCAGTAAGACGATGTCAGCGAAAAATGCTCTAAGTTAGTTATAATCGTGCATTTGTAAACCGTATGTCTCGATAGCAGCGTCATGCGGCGGTAAAAGAATGCAAGAGTAGTGTAAACAACCCGAAAATTGTGTCAATCCATTCAATATTTTTATTAAACACGTATAAATATTTATATTTTAGTTTTATACAGGGTGTTTCAAAAGGTTATGCAAAATTTTTAAGGAGTTGTAGGGGGTTAGTTGAGAAGTATGCCTGTTTTTCCCCATTTTCCTCCGATGAGTTAAACGAACGCCAGAGAGCTTCAAAGTGTGGCCTACTAGCCCCTGGAAGTAGGCAACCAGCGCCAAACCAAGTAGCGGGGAAATGCGAACATTAAGTTTTGGGTTCGTGTGATAGGTAAAAAAGTAAATCGAGGTAACCAGCGTAAAAAAGTAAACTTAAACAGTATTTAAAGTCCCTGCTGCTTGATTTTGCGCTTGTTGCAGCCTACTTCCAGGGGCTAGTAGGCCACACTTTGAAGCTCTCTGGCGCTCTTTTATCTTATCGTAGGAAAATGAAAAAAAAGGCATACTTCTCAACTCACCCCCTACAACTCCTTAACATTTTTGCATAACCTTTTGAAACACCCTGTATAAACTTAAGTAGTTTTGGCTACACGATAACATCAATTGATCTATCTTTTCATTGTAGTATACTGTTTGATGTTATTATATTCTTTGTAAAACGTAAATAAAACATTAATTAAAAAAATTAAAAGATCAAAGTGTAGTATCTTTCGTATATCGTGACGTCCATAATTAAAATTGGAAAAATATCTTCAATACATACACGCAAATGATAAATTACTCAAAATAGTAATTTTCCAAATAGCCGAAATTAATTTCCAATATTCCTTTGAATTTTCAAAATCCTACCTTTTATAAAATTGACGAAAAATGGCACGATAGAACATATTGCCACACCCAAAATTCTCTTTAAGAGGCTTTCATCGAAGTCATTTCAAAAATAAATACTTTATCTTTTGTTTGTGGCCGTTAAATGCGAAAAGTAGCCGAAAGGGGCGCTGCGTATTCGAGCGTAAGGGCTTAAAGAGCTTTGTTTGGATACGGAATCTATGACGCGTGACGAGAAATTCTCTAACAGCCAAACAAACTGAAAAGCCAAAAAATGCATTCAGACTCACCAGTGCCGTTCAAAATATTTCTTCCTCATTCATAAACATTAAAAATTGTTTATATATACAACGACCTACCAATAAATTCAATTATAAAGGATAGAGTAATTAATTATGCATAATTATACTTTTGACGTTTTTATGTTTATCCCTTAATAATTTTAGTAAGTTGGAAAAATTAAGATTTCAGTGGCGTATTCTACTTTCCCTCTGCGCGAAAGGGGGAAGGAAAAATGCCACCCCCGTGTGTTTCAATCGCGTTGGAAGACTCAGTTTTGGAGAACCAATGAGATATCGGGTCGATTTGATTGATTTTTAAGGGGAGGACCTTACTGGATCGAACTCGAGGTCCATTGATAGAAACGCTAAAAATCGGCCATCAGCAAAAATGTTTTAAAATAAAATAATAATTTTTAATTTTTGTTAAATAGTAGAGTTAATTTCATATCATTCTTTGAAATCAAGTAAATAGGTCTTACCATAAAATAAGCAACGCTTGCTGAACTTGTTTTTATGAATTTCATTCGTCACTAAATACGTAGAAGTTCAGTTCAGTTCATTTTATGCTTAAAAACTAGGGTAAATTCGACGAGGCACTATGTCCAGGGTTTTTCGTAGTAAAACGTCATCGATACGTCACTCACCAACATCAAAACCACAAGGGCAATGTTACTATTGCGAATTCCAATTTCAAAAAAATTTGACGTTCTTTAAAGTAATCCAAACCAGAGTTGGACATAAGGCACTAGTCACGGCTTTTGACTACTAAAATAAATGCTCTGACTACTAAAATTAATAGAAATCTGTGGGCTCACTTGTCAGGCTGACTACTTAAAAATTATCCTTATGTACAACCCTGATCCAAAATAGTGTAATACTCAATAAATGAAAAAACTTTGACAACGATAATAATAATAATAATAATAATAATCAGCTAGGCTAATACCCAAGGCACCACCTTAGGCCTAAGTCATCATGCGACTTTTGAAGCCCTTAATTCAGGTGGCCGGATAATAAGTACACCATAAAACCAATGTAATTATTATCGTTGTCAACAGTTTTCATTTATGATAAAATACGCGAAAAAGTAGATTAGTCCATAATTAAAAGGGATAATATAGCTAAATCATAAACAAATTTGAAGAAATTAAAAAATTACTAATAACTCGTACCAATTGGTCTTCGAGCAAACAAAAAACGCGAATCTCGGATCAAATATATCTTCGAGTAATAAACTACATAAAAACTAAATAAAATAGCCAGAAATTTGGAATTTCTGGCTATTTTATTTAGTTTTTATTAGTAAGTTTTTTTAATTTCTTCAAATTTGTTTAGGATTTAGCTATATTATCCCTTTTAATTATGGACTAATCTACTTTTTCGCGTATTTTATCATCTTTCGCACAGTCCATAGGTGGTTTCTTCTAAGTTTTCATTTATCACTATTAATAAAAATATATATGATCGAGCAGAATAATGGCTCTGTAGATTGCTCGTTAAAAATCACGGTACAAGCTAAAATTAAACAAATTCAAAATCCGTATCCATCGAAGCGTCGCTAATTCGGCTAATTGCGACGTCATCTTGTTAGTCCAAATTCACCTCACTTCTATCCCATCTGGTCTAAAAATAGCGAAGAGTCGTATTTCGCCTTTTAATCAAGTGTCGCGCATTTTCTTAATCAAATATAATTGTCCTTTGCTGTCAGTACTGGCGGCTGCTACCAGAGGGAGCCATTCGAGACAATAAGAAGATCGGAATGCCGAGAATAATGCCTCTCGTACAACAAAGCCTTTATTGAATTAGTCAAAAGCGTACGGCAGACTCATTTGCATATAATATTTCATCCTTCGAAACCAGAAAGCTTCGAACGTGGCTCGATTGCCGTTGCAGATTCTAATTTTTCGAAGCATTTTGACGAAGACCAATAACCGAACTAGTGACGCGAAAATTAGATATTTCGATGCAATAATATGACAACTCTAAATTTTTAGTTTTTGGTAGAAATTTTGACATGTAACAAGAGCCAATGTTTAGCCAACTATTGTCGACCTACGCGTTTAGGTTTATAAAACATAAATAAGTTTATACTTTGGGTACTTGAGCATGAGCACCAAATTAATAGTACTTCTTACGAAAATATTTCTACTAATACAAAATAAAAAATTAAATGTCAATAAAGGCGTGTAATGTCATTAATGTTATAATATTAAAATTATTATTTTAACTAATCACGAAAACGGATATTTATAAATGTTTCTCAAAACAAAAGCGAATAAAAATAAGTTGCTAAAGCGTTTAATAATTAGGCATTTTTATTGTTTACTTAACAAACTTAGCATTTTGGTCTTTCTATGCGACAGTCAATCTGACATAGCGTTATCAAAAGGTCACTTTTCTTGGAAAAGTACAACTTATAAAAGAGCCTTGCACGAAAAAAATCTAAAACAACTAGATAAAGATTTAAAATATTTCTTTTGCAGTAGCAAGAATTGAACAAAAACAGTTAAACTGTTTAGTCATCAATCTTAGAGTTTCGCGTATAATTTTTTTACTGTCCAGTATTTTTCACTATATTCTTGACTAATTACTATCTGGTTTTTTCACCATCGCAACATTGATCTGTAGGCGCAATGAAAAGTAATTATATAAATGAACGCCAAAAGTAAATATCTTTAAAAGCCGGTAGACGCGAGATGTGTCAGAATAGGCCCGAAAAAGGGCGTGGTCGGGTCTTCTTTAACCCTTGGCGCGTGCCTCCAGACACGTTTAATCCCGTCTTGGTTACCCCCTGTTTCCTTCCCCCTTCCGCCGTCAGAGCCGATCGATTTTTAGGACATCCTGAACGACGATGCAACGCCAAAGAGGAGATTGCCCCCAAGTTCCATCTTCTCACTGACCCTACGTGGACGCTCTTCCAAGACCAAATCCAAGTAAATTAAAACAGTACATTTTTTTGTTTATAGTCCCAAATTACCCAAGTTAAAATTTTTATAATTTAAAATCACATTGATTTTTAAACCTTTAGCCTTTGTTTCCTATCTGTGTAAAATAAATTTTAAATAAACCCGAATTAAACTAATTGCTACTTAAAATTTTCTTTGATTTGAATTTTCATTACTTCATTAATTATCTAGGAACGTTTTAATTAATTATTTGAGGTGCGATATATTTAAATTAAATTGATTTAATTTAGGTGTAACCATTTAATACTACCCTAGCTAGCACCATTTTATAACCACAAAAAACGCACTGATTTAATAAAGTGTTAAAATTCACCGCAAAATTTTAATAGATTTAATGGTTTTTAATACAAGTTTTAAAATAAAATTCGAAATTTTTATTTATTTAAAAAACCCAGATAAATCGAGATAGGCGTTTTCGCTTTTAAAACAACAACGTATAGTCTAGAACGTATTGATTCTAAATTTTACCACGAAGAGATAAGCTTAGGGGCTTAGCTCTCCCAACCTCCGGGATTATCAAGTCAACATACAGGCGATCCTGGACCAGAGAGAAAGAAATGAACATATAGACCCAGAGATTTATCACCATCTATTCATTCTCTTTCAGTTCGCGTTAGCCGTGTCTTTTTAGTCCGCGCTACTTGCGGAGACTCTTCCTGGTCCGCGCTAGCAAAGGCTATTTTCGGTCCGCGTTACTAGCAGAGGTGGTTTGCAGCTCGCACTACGTCGAATTTCAGGCTCTTTTCGGTCCGCGTTACTAACAGAGCCCGTTTTCGGTCCGCGTTACTAGCAGAGGTTATTTTCGGCTTGCTCTACGCCGAACTCTCATTTCCTGGTCGTATAGCGTTACCAATAAAATACTGTTTATCGAACCACTTACGAGAGGTTGGAATTGCCATTTTGAAAGGACGGTTTCGTTTTCTAGGGTGTCAAAGGGGATCTTTTTGTTGGTCACATCCCCGGCCAAAGGACCCTTGCCGCTTTCGAAATTGCCTCTTTTACCCTCAGCAATTGATGGGCTTTTTGTATGGGATAAATAGAAAGTGCGTTAGCTGGTAATGGCTCTATCAGTCAAACCCAAATCGCTTAAGCTCAATTTACTAATCCTTATGAAGAGGTTAAGATTATGATAACGGGAAGAGCTGGTGAATTTCATAACACGAGTAGTTTTATATCATGTTTATTTTGAGGTTGAAATAAGCCTAGTGTACTCCGTCTACGCTCATTATCATTATTTTGGAGCTCTATTAAGAGGTTAAATGTAATTAAATACGTTAAATTTATTAATTTAAATGTTTTATTTGCGAAATACAAGTGGTTTTGTACCAAAAAAGTTATATTAACAAAGAATTTTTAACTCTTAATTATAATTTCCTGTATGACTTCAAGCTTGTATCTAAATTGGGCGAGGCTTAAATTTCAAACTAGAAAAAGGCGCCATCTATCTGCAAGATAAAATATATTCAACAAAAATAAAATAAACAAAATAAGCATTTTAAAAACTGGGTTTTTTTTTTAAAAGTCTCGCACAAAATCAAGAATTAGTTTTTTTATTATAGTTAGTTGCAAAATGTCTAATGAACACGGGCTCTAAACTTCCAAGTTTCAGATAAATATGGACCCCCCCCAAAATAACACCTCAAAATAAGGATAGAAACAATTATTTTAAGCATTAATAGTAAAATAGCTTATATTTCTTTTACGTTCTCTGTAACATAAATTAAGTCTTAATAAAAAAAGATTTATCAATTCACTTTTTTGTCCTTTCAATTTCAATTTACGCGTAACAGTTTGTATAATTGACGAACTGACCTATAAGACTTACTGACATACTATCCAATTCCACAAAAACACAGCGGAAGAAACCGCTATTTTCTAAAGAATAAATATATATATATATCAGAGCCAAATCGTACACGGTCAATTTAATAGAAAACGACACGGTAGCTAAACGTTACAAAAACGGAAATTGAGCGTCCAGAAATTCAGCCATGCATGGACAAGTTTCACGGAGAGAGAGTTAGTCACAAAACTCACAACATTAACGGTCCTTTCGTCATTCAGAACCGGTTTCAAACGCCATCCGTGGCAGCTGAGAAGTGACATAAATACCACTCTCCGAGTCTCGCCAAAAACACCCATTTTAAAATCGAAATCGATAGCGATTTTAGTTTCGTTTGGCGGAACTGAGTGGAGATTAAGCCCCTACAATCGAACGTGTAGAGATAACGTCTAGACGGTGTTTAATATCTGGGCATTGCTTTTAAGCCTAGATTCAACACTGACCGGCCACTCTAGCATTAAAGGTCGCTAGATGACTTTGGCCTAGGGTGGTGCCCCGGATATTAAGCCTAGCTGATTAGCTGATGTTATGTAATGTTATAAGCTCTCATGTTCTAACTAGTGAAATCATTTATGTAGAGAAAATTAACTGATTTACACGTTATTCCTACGCGTTTCAATACAAGATATTCCTAGGCGTTTCATTACGCGGGATTAATCTCTATATTGTATTTTAAAGTAGAATTTCTGAATTAGAATGAAAGGCTTAAAGGCCTAGGTTTTCTTCTGCCTGTCACCCTTTAAAATTTACTTTCCTTCCAAACAAATACCCTGGTGGTAGGCCAACGTGTTTTGCTGAGGGCTTATCACCACGGTATTTGTTTGGAAGGAAAGTATATTTAAAGGGTGACAGGCAGAAGAAAACCTAGGCCTTTAAAAGAAGTGAATAATGTTTGAGAAATTTTTATAAGATCTACCGTTCTTAGTGAACCATTTAATTTCCGATTTTGTTGAGTGTTCAAATTTGTGTTTGAAATTTCAAATCCCAGATAGATCATGCAATTAAATATTTATTTTTCGGAGGATTTAGACTTTCAAAAAGTGTGATTTTGATATTTGTATTTAGAGGTATATTTTTACATATTTGTGAACTAATTAATAACTTATATAAAGCAACTTATTCCCTTTTCCATAAGAACTTGTGTTGGGAGCTGTTGGCTCGCGTGGCATTAAGGGCTTGCCACCACCATCCTACGCATTGTAACCCGGCCACCGCCTAAGGTGGTGCCTTGGGTATTAATCTTATATATATATATTGGGTAGTAACCCGGCCACCTGAATTAAAGGCAATAAAAGTCACTAGATGACATGGGCCTAAGGTGGTGCCTTGGGTATATATTGTAAAATATTAACTACATAAGTTACACATGTCGGAACTCTTAGAATTTGGCGATTACTATAACTTGTTTCCAAGGAAATGTATGAGATATTACCGAAGGCCAACTTAAGGGGCCAATAATCTCTGAATTTATCCAGGAGGTTTCGCCAAACCTTTAATAAGAAAAAATAAAAAGAGCTGGTAAAAGCCAAAAAAGGACTTTTGACGCGGCCATCACAAACATAATCTTAGATGTTGGAAGGACATTAAGACGATCCAACGAGGAAGCTAATGCAATTCCGGGCAGGCGGCCATTAGAAATATCACACGGAGAAGATGCGACCAGCATTCCGACACAGAACAGGATGGGAGACATACGGGGCTGCCTTTAAATCGAGTATGGCTGGGAGGGTGAAGCCAGGGGGAAGGGACAACCTAAGCCTCGGTCTTCCACCCCCCCTCCCTCCCTGCACGCGCTATAAAACATTACGCGTTAGGCCGCTCTCACCCAGCACCCACCACTTCAGCCCACATAGCCTCCCCGTTCCAAAACTGCGGCTACGTGTTCAATGTTTCGTCCAGAGCTAACTGCTACCGACACTTTTTCGCAGTCGGACAAGAAGGCCACGCGGAATATAAGTCACTCATTCGGGAAGTCGACAACGCCCTACGTGGCGCCACCCAATGGGGCCAGTGCGTATTTCTATGTTGAAATCATAGTGGATTTTTGCCCTAACGCGAAAGAGGGAGAGTAATATCGTCACCGGGGTGATTTGATGCGCTTTAGGTGGAAGGAGCTAGCTTACTGTTAGACTGTGAGGTAAATTTGGAGTAAAGCTAAATATTGTCTCAACATAGTGATTCTCCCTAAAGATAAATAAATACATTCTTGATTTAAGTATTAAAGCCTTGGTTTAGAAAAACAGCCCCTTAGAAATGAAATGCTTTAAAATACCCAACACATTGGATGGATCAACTGTGCCTACGGGGTTGGTTACCCAAATTGGGAATAAATGTTAGCTCTTGTTAATATAATTTACACTGCACTGGTGTCCTCTAATTAGATCAAAAATGAACGGCAACTTTTCGAATAAGAAAAATGATCGTCCAAGTCCATCTAATTTTAGTCTATGTTGGTGACGTCAGTAAATGGAAGAATTCAAAGTTATTTGGAATGTATTTGTACACGGAATCTAGCTTATGTTTGGACCACATTTCAACAGAATTCGAGAATAATTTACTACGTACAATGGTGTTAAAATATGTTGCACCATCGACGAAAAAATATCCGATTGGTTTCGCGCCGTCATAGGCCTATTCATATTTGAACAACGCAATCTTCATAGTTTAAATCTGAATAAATCTTAAGTCACAACGCAAATAAATCCCTATCTAATCCAAATCCATATCCAATGAGGGCAGCGACGACGACACCTTCCACCAATCGGCACAATTTCTTAAGTCGTGTACGACACAATTTACGGCGCACCCAAAAATCTTCGATGTAACGATCATCCGCGAATTCTTTTATCCGTACCCATTGCGGCATTTTTTTTGGAAAACTAGAATGTTCCAATATATTTTTTACGTATAGGCGATACAAAGAAACTACGGACGTTATACAAATTCGGAAATATTTGGTGAAGCACCTCAAAGGCAATCGATTACTTCTACGAAGAATTTCTCTACGGGGAACGTGAAATATAAATGAAGATTTCCAGTGCTTTTATTACACCGAGGGGAATAGAATACCGCCACCAAAGTTACCAGGACCTTTGCTTACCGCCGAATACATCAAAAGTTTGGGAAGTATTGCTTCAATTATTAATTTTGTCGCTAGGTGGCATTTTGTTCGGGAAATTAGGGAGTTCAAAATGCCATCTTTACCTTTGCTTATTCGAAATACCTTCAAACGTACAAAAAAGTAACTTTAATTCATAAATTAGTCACTAGATGGCAGTCTATGTAAATATCGCGTCAAACTATGAAAATCCAGCTAAACTTAATATTTGGATGAAATAAAGTCATTTTAAATTAACTTAGTTAATTCGCATTTCTCTTAATTGCATAGTTGTAAAGTCTATACTTTTTACAGTACTATATGACCTTGAAAATTTTGCACCGTACTAAAATTGCGGTAAATGCCCCTCCCTAAATATTTAGTAAAAACGCTCCGCCTTACAAATCTACGCCAAAATACGCGATTTGACCCTAGAATAGCGCGGACTTGATGCAAATTTTTACTTTAAATTACGAAAAAAAGATGGCACCAAGCCGTCTACGTAGCATTAGTCGGCGAAAATCTCGCCTACTAATCGTTAAGAAATAAGCCTCGGTCAACTGCAAATGCGCATGCGCGAGAATTACATTTTTGTCCGCTTTAAACCCTTTAATCGCGAAACGACACCAAACGAGTGTCAACCGTAAAATAGCGCTAAGAACGCGTCCCAAATTCCCCACGTAAGATTGAAGAATAGAGCAGACAAAATAGACGAAACGCAAAAAAGGGTTAAAATAGGGTTAGGGTGGGAAAAAATGAAAGAGTAACGTAAAAGAGTGTTCTTTTACCTTTGGAGACTTTCTGGATGATGCGTTCTTTCTGTTCCGGGCTGTATGGCTCGCTAACAATTACCAGCAGATAGCAGCCCGTCAGGGTGGGAGCTTGCGGCCTGGAGGGCGGCCCGCTGTCCTCCATGGCTCAACCCGGGGTCCGAGCCTTTCGGGGGAGCGGATAAGTTCCTGGAATGTCTCGGGGAACCGCTAGACAGTCTCGGAGAAGACGAAGGGACGAAACTCCACTCAGAAGAGCAACGGTGAACTTCGCGTCTTCCGTGTGGCTATAGGTCCAGCCGGCGAATGACGCTCGGGAGTCAGGCGAGTCTCCTCTCACGCGAAAAGGCTCGCTGCAGTGGAGACGGATCACGTGACTACTTCCCCAGTGCCGCACGCAGTTGCCGCGCTCGGAACAGCTCGGCTCTTTCCGGAAACTGGCCGACGTTGCCTTGGAAACCGTCACGCCGCCGCACCATTCTCTCTCGCTCCGTCGTCACCGTCCCGTTATTCTACATTGCAGGGTTGCTAGCTTGGCTCCGTTGACCGCCCAATTGCGCGGGTTGCGATGCTTGTCTTAGACGGCCATTTTTGCACACATATAGAGGCCTGTAAAAAAGAACAAATTATAAATATTGCTATGGGAATTTAAATGTACAAACATTTCGGTAAAATATATGGTTGTTTTGCCCTAGTCACCGTAAATCTATCCAAATTTGTCCGAGTCACTTTGATAAATGCTACTTATTTTTTTTTTGTTTTAATTGTTTACATAAAACAAAGGTAGTTGATATTTTGACAACTGTTCCAAATTATTAGGAGGGATGGTACCACCATTGGCAATATAGGGCTGCCATATCAGTGATTATATGAAAAAAATTACTCTCTTTCGACCATTTTTTATTTTTTACCAAATATAGTTATTTTATATTTTTTACCCTCAATTTGAATTTAACGATTTACAATAACTTTCAAAATAAATAATAATAAATTTTAAGTTTAATTTTAAAAATCTTTGAAAAATAAATATTTCGTTAAGTTGGGCGATTTTAAGAGGCAAATTGGGCGGTTATTGTGTCGTACGTGACAGCGCTGCTCTCAATACACGGTTTCCTATAATAGTGTATTTCTTCAATGACCAAGGCCTGAACACGCCCCATTTGAACCCTTCCCTTACGAATTGAACGCTACACCGACTATATCCAGAAAACGCGAAAACCCGAATATTTGTTTTTCTCAAAAGCAATGGCCGTTGAGGTCCATCGCGTCTGAATCAAGGCATTCCTAGTTAAGACATTTTTTTCTTTATCTTTGATTGGTTTTGGAAGCGTAGACGGCATTCTTAAAAAATGCCCTTTAGGTCCGAAAATAGGGTTTGCCTTTTTCGCGAGGCGTTTCGCCGTAGAGCATAAAAATGAAATATGAACGATGGCCAGCGGCCAAGACGGCCAAGACGGTCAAGATTGCCTCCTTTTACGATATTACGAATTTCGTCTAGCCCATAAAAAGGAGGTATTTTGGGTAACGCTGGACTGGCGATGACGGCGCTGACAAAGTTGCTTCCTTTCTGTCATTACTTAGCAAAGTCTATCGTTTCATTTAATTTCATTTGTGGACGAAACTCCTCCGTTTACAAATTTTAAAAATATTCCGCGTAAACGAATTCTTGACAAGGACATGGTCAAGTGATAAAATATATTTAACCTTCAATTAACCACGTGAGGGAAAATATAGTAATAACAGAAGTATATTATTTTTTCTTACGATATAAGTATCCAAACCTGATTCCGAAATGTAACGGTAAGATTTAAAATATAAAAAATAAACTGCAAAATGGACATTTACTTATTTATAAATAAGTTTTTCACCGATATAAAAGCTTTAGAGCAGAGGTGATCGGGAATGCTATTCTGTAAAAATCAAAAATGACCAAAAAATCTCGATCCGTCAAAAAAGACAATGCGCATGACGGAGAAGGGGCGGATATCGAAATATCAAACTATCGATTGTGTAAGTTCAATTTTAAGTAGTGGCCGTATATAACGCTATATCCGGTAGTTGAGTCAAATCATTAACTAAATGCTTAAGCGGACGTAAAATACCTGTTTATTTTTAGTGCCCAAGACTTAAATTGGCACCATCGACCGTAGCATTTCATTATAATCACTTACGTCGGCATTACAGACCACCACGATTTGGAATTTGACCAATACAATCGATGGTTTGATATTTCGATGGCAATAAAAACAACGATATTTAAAAGTACACAAGATTATAAATATCGTTGTTTTTATTCAATTTTTAAATAATTGTCCCGCACAAGTAGCTAGTATAAGTTTAAACCCTTACAATCTTTAATATGGAAAATACATTAAAATGTTTTAATAAAAATGACTAATATAAGGAAGGCAACATCGAACCTGAGAATGGTGACCTTGACCTTCAAAATTATTTCCTCAAAAATACATTAAATCTTTTAATAAAAAACAACTAATATAAACAAGGCAACATCCATGCATAAATAAAACGATAAAATGAAATTCTTCTTTTCGGTAAATAATTTACGAACAGGTAATACAGAGTCGCTTACTTTTAAATTTTAATACACCTCTTTTTTTTCTCGCATTTTTCGTCGAAGCGCTACCGACAAAAAAAACCTTGACATTGGACTGCAGTTAAGTATAAAATCGAAATTTAGAAAGTCAGACGGACTAGACGAGAATAAAGCGATCTTTTCGCGCTTGGTCAGTTGCCTTCCCAACTCCTACGAATTAACGATTTCAGAGGTAGTCCCCAACTGGGCGCCGATCGACTGCTGCACTTGCAAATTAATTACGCTACGCGAAGGGCAAATCGAAATAAATCCTTTATAGAACACGTTAGGAACGATTTTAATTTAATTAATACTTCGGCTTGGATCGTTTCAACGACTTTTTAGAACTAAATGTTAGAAATTAATAATAAATTTATATTATTCCAAAAACTACCCTAAAATATTCTTATTCATAAGTCCACATTGTAACTTCAACGATCAATTAAAAGCATAGAGTTGTTAGGTATTTGTCAGATTGTATTATTTCTACTGTCAGTTGCAGCTAGGAGCAACAAACACAGCACCCCACACATGGTGAACGCAACCCGTCCAAAGTCTAGCATTTTCTTTTGTACATTTTTCATTGGTTAGTCGCTTTAGCGCCTGCTGCCGTCGGAAGGGGAAAATTCGGAAATTGTCTTCCCCTTTTCCGTAAAACGTGCGGCGTAAAGGCTCGTCCAATGAAATTTGTACACAAAACTGTGTTAGCGTGTTCAAAGGCTAGCTGCATTCACCTTGTGTTTGTTGCAGGGAGCCAATGAAATAGCGGCTGATTTGATTTTGTTTTCAAATATTTATTTACCTTGAGCTTAGTGCTATCTAGGAGCAACAAACAAAAGGATAACGCAGTTAGCCTTTAAACACGCTAACGCAGTGTTGTGTACAAATTTCATTGGACGAACCTTTACGATGAACGTTTTACGGGCGGGGGGGGGGAAGACAATTTCCTGATTTTCCCCTTCCGACGGCAGCAGGCGCTAAAGCGTCTAACCACGGAAAATAGGTGTAACTATAAAGTAAATTTGGTCTTAACCAACTTGCTAAAATGAGAAAACAAAATCACGTGGCTACCATATCACAGCCAACTTCGATTCGGTAACTCGTGTTCTTAGTTGGCCGTGCGACGGTAAAGAAAAAAAATATTCCTTCCAGATACTGTAGACAGCTAATCAACTTCCACTTTTCTATTACAAAATGTTCTAAACAATAATAATAATTAGATAATTTAGATGAATCGATCAAAATTTAAACCGCTATTAGCAAAATAAAATAAATAATAGTTCGTAATTCTTAGGATAGATGGCGTTGCCGTTCTCCACAAAGTCACGTGACTACCATATTTTTTTAGTCCCCCTAGACTTTATAGTTTCGCTTATTGTACCCAAGAAAATAGATGACTTTTGACGGGTTGCGTTCTCCTTGTGTTGGGTGCTGTGTTTGTTGCTCCTAGGTGCTACCAAGCATGGATGTATTCTAGGGATAGTGACTATTTGGGAATATTTTTAGCGGTGCTCTACCAGTAAGCTCCTTACCCCTTTAAAAATGTCTTAATGGTTCCCTGAAGTCTTCCAGACGCGATTGAAGTCCAGGCCGGTGACGTATTTCATCCCCCCTCTAGTGTCGGATAAACACAAACATCATTTTTGATATTGAGATTTGACTATACGAAGAAACAATAACAATACAATCAAATAATACTTTTTATCTATACAAAATTTAAAATTTATATAATTCATAAACTTTGATAAAAAGTTCATGAATTAATGATAAGATTGTTTAACAATGTCACACTGGAGCGACTGTCGCGCGTCTTAATATAAACATATACGCAGGTGACTTTATTTACCCGGATTAAAAAAAACCCAAATATTCACGGACTGGATGAGAAATTCTCCAAATACGTATTTACATCTTTTAGCAAACTACGTTTGAAACTGAGGTTAAATTAAAACCATGTGACAAGTCACAAAGTTAACATTGTGGATCGCAAATTTTGGATTTGTTTTTATGGAGCTGGGAAATTAGGTAGAGAAATATTGATTAGAATAGCTAGCGTAAAAAATTCTTAAGGCGCTTTAAAATGTTCAAGTCTCTATGCTTGAAATTACCTGGAATTTTCAAAGATTAGTAGCAGCTCACCGATATTTTTAATGATTTATTTATTCGTAATTTATTTTCTTTATTTAACTTAATTTTTAATTTTTTTATTTATTTAATTTTGTTTTTATTATTTTTATTTACTTTTTTATTATTTGTTATTTACATTTTTTATTATTTTTTACTTTTTTTATTATTTTTTATTTGCTTTCTATTATTATTTTTTATTATTATTATTTTTATTTTTATTATTTCGTAGTAATTTATACTATCTTTAAACACCAGCGTTAAGTAGGTGAACCTGCCAAACTTATACTATTTTATTAGTTATGTAAATACTGATAAGACATCTCCTTAAACAGATTTTTATTTTATTACTTTTGGACTTAATTTTTTTTATAGATATTCGTAAGCTATGTTGAACGAATTCTTTCAAATTCTCATTTTCTCGGGAAAAAATGTAAACAAAGAAATTTACCGGTTAATATTTCGGAAAACGATTAAAAAATATGTCTTATTCGTAAAATTTGAGCTTTTTATCAAAAAAAAACGTCGTTTTTCCGATTAATTTTACAAATTTATCAAAAAATTAATCGGATAATACAGAAATATAAATTACTTGATCAAAACGTTTTACGAATAATTTTGAGAGCTTTATCTATTGAATAAAAGTTAACCATCCCCGACCTCTGTTGATAAGAACGTAAAGGGAATATAACCTCAGATATTTGGTGTGGAACACTAACGTTTGCAGTTCTGGTCACTCTTGCCTTTGACTATAGAAATGTTTGGCGTCACTGTACAGGGATATTTGAAAAATTAAAGGGGTCTTACATAAAGATTGCTTTATATTCCCTTTAAGACATCTTGCTATAATCCCGAGAATTCGTACGAACATAAGGCATTTGGCGGGTCTTCATTCGATTCAAACTACGACTTATTCGCCATTGATTGAGAAGAATATAAAGCGAGGCACGTCGAACATCATGTCGCTTTAAGAGATGATTTAGCGCTGCTGATGATGGAAATTACCTATTTAAAAGTTCAAGCAGAATCGGCCCATAAATAACGCTTTGCTTAACGACCTCCGTCCAAACCTATTTTCGCCGCTACTCGCCCGATGTGTGTCTACAAATTGTTGCCACGATTAGGCCTCGTTCAAAAATGATGCGCTAGATTTTGGAAATCGGTGCACTTACGCGTACAGGGTGATTCAACTTCATTCGCAACTACTAGACTCGTCTCCCATATTTCTGCCAGATTGTAAGAATATATTCGAAGTAGTTTATGCAAAAAGAATCTAAGATGACCACGCTCTGAAAATATGAAAGTTGAAAATAGACTTTTAAAAGTAATCGAAATGCTAACCTTTTGGTTATATTTTAACATAAATTATATTAAAGGGAATATAATAGTGTTGTTAATTTTCCGGAAAAATAAAATGCAAATTGGAAAAATAAAAAATTGAAGCATAAATTTCTTTTTAAGGATTTTTAATATTTTTAACTTTTTATCGATATGAAATGTCTAATATCATTAAACATACTACAAAACATTAATAGCGTTACACTGTTAATCAGTTTAAACTAGTCTAGAGGTTTAATTTTACTTTCAGATTCGAAAAAATTAGGCGAAAATGCTGCTGTATTTAAATTTGCAAACAATATAGAGACTAATCATGGAATGAAAACTATTTTTTATTTTTTTCGGAAAAATACGGAAAATTTTCCGTAAAAAAAGCCTGGGTCATTTACCGGAAAATTTTCCGACTTACAACACTAGAATATATTTTCCGCGGAAAATTTTCCGACTTAGACTTACAAAACTATTTTAACATATATTATAATAAAGGGAATATAACTTGCAAGGCAATCTTTATGGAAGATCACTTCAATTTCTCAAGTTACCCTGTACAGTGGCGCCAACATTTCTAAAGCCCAAGTCAAGAGCGGCCAGACCTGCAAACGAGAGGGGGGGGGGGGGCGAGGAAATACGTCACTGGCGTGTGCTTCAATCAAGTCGCAAGACGTCAGTTTTAGGGAACCAATGAAATGCCTGGCTGAATTGATTTTGTTTAGGTGGAGGAGCTTAGAGCCATATAGCCTAGTCTTTATCCCTAACGTAAATACATTCTGGGTCAAATACACTCTTAAAAAAAGGTGTATTTTCTTGTCCCATATTTAACACCTTAACAGGTTTATAAAGGATGTTATTCTACACATTAAAAAGCAGTTTTCCTGCTAGGGTGTTTATTTACACTGTTTGGGATGCTTAGGTCCTCCGTTTTGGTTACTTTGTTATACTTTGTGGTATAAACCTATTCTCTTCAGGGTACAAGACTACTCCTTTTAGGGTACCAAACGACTCCCTTCAGGGTGCTACAATACTCCCTTTAAAGTGTTAAAATACTCCTTTTAGGGTACTAAACTACTGCCTTAAGGGAGCTACACCCTTACGAGGTGTTAAATCACTCAATTTACGGGGTAATATAACACCCTTTATACACCTTTTCAAGTTTTTAATTTGGGACAATAAAAATCCCTTTAGATC